>NW_028156390.1:0-32500 GCF_964263955.1 Coregonus lavaretus
TGTCTGTCTCCCTGTGTGCGTGCGTGTTCCTCACTAGCAGTGGCTAACTCTCCCAGCCTGCTGAGTCAGAGCTAGCTAACCACAGAGCTTCAGTAGTGATTTCCAGTATGTTCCAGTACGTTCAAGTAATCCTATATCTTAGAGCAGGCTAGACCAGACCAGGCTTTCAGTCTGTGGTCAGTATCTGACTAAAAACAGTTCTCTCTTCTCTCCTGGGTGGGCCCTTAACCTGACCTCCTGACGTAACTGACTCAGCCTGTAGTCAGACACTACATTAGTCTGGCTGGAGTGTTGAGATGGGTCACTAAACTGGGATAGTAAAACAGGTCCTGATAGTGGTAGCTAAGTGGTGTGACTACGTCCCAAATGGCACCCTATTCCCTATATAGTGCACAACTTGTGCACTTAACACTCATCTCCAGTTCCCTTTGGAACATTGGATGTTTCTGTGGTCGTTGGGTTTCAGTCTGTAAAGGACCACCCGTGTTTGATGTAGTGCACTTATCTCCCTCAACCCACCCCCTCTCCCTCTCTCCCCCTTGCTCCCTCCCCCCTTGCTCCTCCTCCCCTCCATCCCTCCCTCCAGGTGGTGGTCATCCTGTTGTTCCTGGTCCTGCTGGTGGTCAGTGTACGGGACCACCCGGGTGCGAGACGGGCTGGAGCTGACAGACATCGTTCCCAGGGAGACCAGCGAGTACGACTTCATCGGGGCCCAGTTCAAGTTCTTCTCTTTCTACAACATGTACGTGGTGACCCAGCGGGCGGAGTACTCCCAGGCCCAGCCCCTGCTCTACCAACTGCACCGCCGCTTCAACACAGTCCGCTATGTACTGAGAGAGGACAATGGACAGCTGCCACGCATGTGGCTCCACTACTTCAGGGACTGGCTACAAGGTGAGACAGACGGGGATACATATACAGTACTTGGAAATATACAGGCTTGCACGCACACACTTTGTTGTTGTCATATTTGGCAGCCATCCTCATTAGCTGCAGTTGTTTTCCAGCAACATGAACTAAGCCTTCAGGCTCTTTGCAGACAAGTGCACAACACTGGTGAGGGTTGAAGTGCTTGTACATGTACGTGTGTATATTTATCTGTGTCTGCGAGTGTGTGTGTGTGTGCGTGTGTGTGTGTGTGTGTGTGTGTGTGGCTGTGCGGGGAGCTGCAGAGTGGGTGAGTTACAGAGAGCTGTGTTTAATATTGCTCAGTGAGATGGCTGGACAGATTGGACCCAGACAGCGAGCAGAGGGAGACCTAATACACTGTCCCAGAAACAAGCTACTGGCCAGGGGGAACATACAGGGGAAGAGGGGGAGGTCAGGAGGAGAGAAACACGATGAGAGAAAGAATGAATGAGTATTTGTGAAGTGGAGATAGAGAGCATGAAGGAGAGAAATTAAGAGGTAGAGAGAGATATTCTCAACTAGTTCTACTCTCATACAACGCACTAAGTAGCACAGTGTGCACCATGTCCCAACGTCTTTTAACAAGGCATTTGGTGAAGTCTCATAGTGTACTGCGGGGGAGAAATGTGTGTAATTACACAATCATTATCCCTCTGTGTGTGTGAAACAGAAACACATTGACCAGTAGGCTCTGGATTACTAGTCTCACAACTCAACCATTTGGAAGAGATTGAACACTTTCAACACTTTGTGCTGAGATTCAAGTTCAAGCAGACATAAGCATGCAAACAACCCACAGCCATACACAGAGAGAAAGACAGAGAGAGACCTGCTGCTGGTGTTGACCTGCTGCAGTCTCACTGCAGAATTTGACATTCATCCACTTTCTCCAAACATCAAATTTCGAACTTACGGGTTAAATGTAGGTACTCATTCTGAATGGTTAAGGTAAGGGTTAAGGTTTGGGATAGGGTTAAAACCAAAAAGAAAAAACTGTGTCCACACCTGGGATCGAACACACAACCTTCTAATCCAGAGTCATGGGATCGAACACACAACCTTCCGATCCAGAGTCATGGGATCGAACACACAACCTTCCGATCCAGAGTCATGGGCTTACTTGATGGTAATAGCGCTCACTGTTTCCCCTAGTGGCCGGTTTCAAAGGCATTTCCCGACATCCTCAGGACATGGATAGACATCCAATTTTGACGTCAATCTTGAACGACCTGGCTGGTCTAGATTTGACATTTCATGCAGTTTTTGTATTCTGATGATGGAATTCTGAACACGTCATGCGTCTACACCTACATTTAAATGTGTCTAACGTGTCCACAGTGTGTCCGGATTCCCTTTTCCTGCGCTGTATTCAAATGCCAGTATGTGTTCTGCAAACGGTGGAACAGGCTAAATCTGATAATAACACAACTACCACTTGATGGCAGTAGCCATCTACTGTAACTAACTAGCCAGCTACCCTATGTAGCTAGCCAGCAAGCTAGCTAGCAAAGCTAAAGGGATTACAAACAGATTAGCATAACTCTACCCAAACAATTTATTTCTTCTAAATAAGCTAGCTGGCTAGCATTTACGAATAATAATAATAATAATATGCCATTTAGCAGACGCTTTTATCCAAAGCGACTTACAGTCATGCGTGCATACATTTTTGTGTATGGGTGGTCCCAGGGATGGGTGGTCCCGGGGATCGAACCCACTACCTTGGCGTTACAAGCGCCGTGCTCTACCAGCAGAGCTACAGAAGGCAGCAAACACGTTCCTCACATGCTAGGAACATATTTCCTTCAACGTTTAATGAAGTTGCATGTAAGTGCCAAGTGTAGACACAGCCTGAGGTCTTGGGGACTGTGTAATTGTGAGAGAAAGAGAGGTTGTCGTGAGACTGAAATGGAGCGGGTTCTACAGAAGATGTCATTACTGTGTTGAATGGCTATATCTAGTCAATATCCCCATAGGCCAGAGCTCAAAGTATGGTGATCTCCTTGAAGAGAGACTTCACATGTTGTTGTGCTCTGTTTTTATTTGTGTCCGATTGGTCATGCTCCTATTGACTGCTGCTGTGTCTCTGTTGGCTGTTTGAGGAGTGCGGTCAAGGCGTGACCGTGGTCTGCTTTTAAAGGTTCCCTTGAAGGATGCAGTCATACCCACCAGTCGTTGTGGAAAACATAGTCCTGTTTTGGATATGTGGTCATGTTTTGTGTGTCTTTAAAAAAATAGTATTGTCCTGTTTTGCAGTGTGAATGTAATCAACGTTCCCTCTAAGCTGCTCGCGTGTGCGGGCACGCAGTAGGCCCGAGACTGCCGTGCACAATAAATATTAGCCCACAGAGAGAAGCACGAGATTTAATGAACTTCACTCAACTTTCTAGAGCAGTGGTCACCAACCGGTCAATCGCGATCCACTGGTCGATCTCCAAGGCATTCCTAGTCGATCACCAAACATTTCTGTAAAAAAACCATTGATAAAGTGTTTTCTTTCTTCGTCTCGGGCTGTTTGCGGTAGATGATTCTGATTCAGCTGCCCTGTGAGCCGGGTAGGCAACTGTTGTCATTTTTAACCATTTCATGTGTCTGAAGGTACAAACTCTGCATTCCCGGCGGGCCCGGAGAGCAAATCAAGTGCACTATAGGCCTACCTATAGTGCACTTGATTTGAGATTAAAGCGAGAGCTGCATGTAGCCACGTGTGCACATTGTGTTCATATCCTTTGCTAGTTAGTGAGTTATTTGCCCAGTTATAGATCATTTGTAGTCAACAATAGGGGAGTGATTACTTCCTACAAGAGCACAAAACGTGTACATTTCTAGACATCTTCGAAAAGCCAGTCAGGTAAAGACCTTTTTTTGTCTTAAAGGTGCAGTGTTGTATTTTGAGACAGGTTTGAATAAGCTAAGTAGCCAATAGGCAGAGGGTAGCATAATTTATCTGATTCTCTGTAATAAATAATAATAATGCATTTTATTTTGTAAAGTTGTTTCTTGCATCAAACAACACAAACACATTTTCAGTCACCTCCTTGTCTGAAGGACAAGTGGATAAACAGGTTAATGTCAAGCCCTGCATGTTTTTTTCAAAAGTCTCATGGAATGTAGGCCTACATTGAACACCACACATTGGCTGCTACTGTGGGCTGAATGATAGAACAGCTATTTCCAATGTTATGGGATGCATTTTCTCCATTATTTTTGATGGTAGGCCTACATTATGATCAAATAGCCACAGTAGCCTACTTGGCCACTTTTAAAACTGTAACTTAAAGCAGGTACATCCTCAGTGTTCACAGTAAACGCGCACTGGAAGTGACATTTTCAAGTTTGCGCTCAGCAGACCTGAAATTTGCTCAGCGCCTAAATAAATACATGGAATGTAACGTCTTGATAGTTCTGTTGGTCTTGGTGTAGAATGTGGTCCTGTTTTTGATGTGGTCATGTTTGTGTGTTCAAGTCAGTTTTGTAGACTAGAGTGGGGTTGTGTTTAACATGATGTGATGTATGGTTATGCTAAGGTTGTTTTGTGATGTTTGGTTATGGTTGTGTTGTGGTCGTTTTGTGTGTTGTATGTATGGTTATGTTATCGTTGTTTTGTGTGTTATGATGTATAGTTTTGCAACGTGGTCTCAGAGCATTCCGTATTATTCTGTAAGTAAATCCGAGATACTCCATTTAGTATGATACGTGTTAATTTGTGGATGTCCATCATCGATTTCGTATATGTTACAAATTACAATTCATATGATATGTTACGAATTGCAATTTGTACAATTTGTTAAGAATTCGCAAAAATTACAATATATTACCAATTAACAAAACGTATGATATGTTACGAATTCCAATTTGTTTTGCTATCATTAGCTAGGTGGCTAGCACTAATGTTAGCTAGCTCTATGAGTTAAGGTTAAGGTTAGGAGTTAGGTTAAAGGGTTATGATTAGGGGAAGGGTTAGCTATATGGTTTAAGGTTAGGGTTAGGGGAAGGGTTTGCTAAAAGGGTTAAGGTTAGGGTTAGGGGAAGGGTTAGCTAACATGTTATGTAGTTGCAAAGTAGCTAAAAAGTAGTAAGTCATTGAAATGTTGCTAATTAGCTCAAATGCAAAAGTTGTCCGTGATGATATTCGAACACGCAACCTTTGGGTTGCTGGACATTCGTGTTATAAGTCTACCCATCCACCCTGACCAACCACCATCCTTTCGATTTTGCCATAGCCCTTTCCTGCAGTCAAATGACCTAGTGGCCTCATGGGTGGAATCTTATTCATATTTAAAATAATTTCATAATTAATAAACATTATTTTATTTTTTAAACGCTGAAAATGTCAAACAGTTTTGTTATATTTCAGTCTTCTGTGATATATATAAAGTATAATATTGGGATGGAAACTCAAAATGGAATACATTTCAACTCTATATCTGACAAGGTACAGGTGTCTTCTTTTTTGTAAGCCCATAACGATGTGTGTGAGGTGTATACTTTTGTTTCAAGGTAGATTTGTTTACGAGTACCAAGAAACACTGTGTGACCCTGATTTAGCCCACTGCAGTAATTATTAACCCTCTGTCTTATGTAACCATACCAAACATAACATCAAATCAAATCAAATTGTATTTGTCACATGCGCCGAAAGGGAATGAACAGCATTCTCACATAGGTGTTCCTTTTGTCCGGGTGGGAAAGGGCAGTGTGGACTGCGATTGAGATTGCGTCATCTGTGGCTCTGTTGGGGCGGTATGCGACTTGGAGTGGGTCTAGGGTTTCCGGGATGATGGTGTTGATGTGAGCCATGACCAGCCTTTCAAAGCACTTAATGGCTATTGACGTGAGTGCTACAGGCCGGTAGTCATTTAGGCAGGTTGCCTTCACTTTCTTGGGCATAGGGACTATGGTGGTCTGCTTGAAACATGTAGGTATTACAGACTCGGTCAGGGAGAGGTTGAACATTTCAGTGAAGACACTTGCCAGTTGGTCCGTGCATGCTATGAGTACACGTCCTGGTAATCCATCTGGCCCCGCGGCCTTGTGAACGTTGACCTGTTTAAAGGTCTTACTCACATTGGCTACAGAGAGCTTGATCACACCGTCATCTGGAACAGCTGGTGCTCTCATGCATGCTTCAGTGTTGCTTGCCTCGAAACGAGCATAAAAGGCATTTAGCTCATCTGGTAGGCTCGCTTCACTGGGCAGCTCGCGGCTGGGATTCCCTTTGTAGTCCGTAATAGGTTGCAAGTCCTGCCACATCCGAGTGTCAGAGCCGATGTAGTAGGATTCAATCTTAGTCCTGTTTTGACGCTTTGCCTGTTTGATGGTTCGTCTGAGGGCATAGCGGGATTTCTTATAAGCGTCCGGATTAGTCAGATTATTGTACCGTTCCTTGAAAGTGACAGCTCTAATCTTTAGCTCGGTGCGGATGTTGACTGTAATCCATGGCTTCTGGTTGGGATATGTACATACGGTCACTGTGGGGATGACGTCGTCGATGCACTTATTGATGAAGCCGGTGACTGAGGTGGTATACTCCTCAATGCCATTGGATGAATCCCAAAACATATTCCAGTCTGTGCTAGCAAAACAGTCCTGTAGCGTAGCATTCACGTCATCTGACTACTTCCATAATGAACTTGTCACTGGTACTTCCTGCTTTAGTTTTTGCTTATAAGCAGGAATCAGGAGGATAGAATTATGGTCAGATTTGCCAAATGGAGGGCGAGAGAGAGCTTTGTATGTGTGTGGAGTAAAGCTGGTCTAGAGTTTTTTTTCCCTCTGGTTGCACGTGACATGCTGATAGAAGTGAGGTCAAACTGATTTAATTTGCCTCCATTGAATTCCTCGGCCACTAGGAGCGTCGCTTCTGGATGAGCATTTTCTTGTTTGCTTATGGCGTTATACAGCTCGTTGAGTGCGATGTTAGTGCATCGTTTTGTGGTGGTAAATAGACGGCTACGAAAAATATAGATGAAAACTCTCGTTGGCCAATAGAACGGATGGTTGAGGCGGGTTACCCACTCGCCGATGAATTCTCACAAGGCACCCCGATCTCCGCCCCCTGTATTTCTGTCTTTCATTCACACAAATGACAGGGATTTGGGCCTGGTCTCGGAGAAGCACTATATCCTTCGCAGCGGACTTATTAAATAAAAAATATTTGTCCAGATCGAGGTGAGTAATCGATGTTCTGATATCCAGAAGCTCTTTTGAAATCAAATCAAATCAAATGTATTTGCCACATGCGCCGAATACAACAGGTGTAGACATCACAGTGAAATGCTTACTTACAAGCCCTTAACCAACAATGCAGTTTAAGAAAAAAATAGTTTAAAAAAAATAATTAAAGAGCAGCAGTAAAATAAAATAACAGTAGGAAGGTTATATACAGGGGGTACTGGTACAGATTCAATTTGTGGGGGCACCGGTTAGTTTTTGGTCATAAGAGACGGTAGCAGCAACATTATGTACAAAAAAGTTACAAACAATGCGAAAAAACACACAAAATAGCACAGTTGGTTAGGAGCCCGTAAAACGTCAGCCATCCCCTCCGGTGCCATTATCATATTCTAATTTGAGTGTCCCAGATTTATGTGTACTATGTTACGTCTAGTCTATGAGACCAGTCTGAGTTTTGTTATGGTTGTGTTATGGTTGTGTTGTGGTTGTGTGTCTACAGCTCTGCAGGCAGCGTTTGACCAGGACTGGGAAGCGGGTCGGATCACACAGAGCAGCTACAGGAACGGTTCAGACGACGGGGTCCTGGCCTACAAACTACTGGTACAGACCGGACGCAGGGACAAGCCCATCAACTTCAACCAGGTGAGAGCCATTTATTAATATCAGGCTAAACCGCTGCTACAAGGTGAGACTTGTCTCCAACCCATCTATTAAAACAAAGTGAGTTTGTGATCAAAACCCATTCATTTCAACTAGGTGGGAGGACAGTATAACGAAAATCCTTTATCTAAACCAGGTGGGTGTGGGATCGTAAGTCATTCACTTTAACCAGGGGATTACTTGATGATTACTCCACAGCAAGCCTGTCAACCTCTGTCCTTCTAATCTCTTGTCCTGACATGTAGCAGTGGTACAGTAGGATTGTACAAAATTAGATTTGACTAAGCCTCGGAGAATGGGATACTGAGTGATACACAGGCCATTTTGTCGTGTGTGGGTGAGTCTTTGTGCAGGTGTGCGTTGTAATGGTTTTGACTTAACTTGAGGTTAGTAGGGGTGCAAGGTAGGTCGGTCTACCAGAGAAATTGTATGAATATTCCTTTTGTTTTGTGAGTCTGTCTCATCTGTCAGTCATAGTCTAGACCAATACAAAGGACTTATGTAAAAGTCAGTGTTGTAAAATACACCCTTAAACAAATAAATAACTGTTATTTTGCGTTGGTTGTGTATTCAAAATAAATGATCTCACAAACAATCTCAATAATAATACCTTTGGTTCACTTGTAAATGCCCCCTACCTCAGCATTAAAACATTTGCACGGCCTGGTAAATGATTAGAGTGAATCCCAAGTTACCTCAGTCGCAAGCAATTGTCCATTCATAAATTCAGAATGCAATAACCACCCGTTCCACACAGCAATACCAATGATAAGGATTCACTATCTTTTCACCAACAACTGAACACATAACCCAAACCAACACGGAGTAAATCACAATAAAACGAATGAAATACCACTTGAAAAAAGTTGCAATTGGTCAGTCAGTCAATCCAATCCGCCAACAGATCTCCAGCGGAGAAAGGCAACGTAGAACAGCTGATACCAACAGAGATTTGTCCAACAATAGAAATTAGTGGGGCCGTTCTTTGTTAATGTTACGACACGGCTACAATGCACACTGTTAAATATAACAAAACAAACCGGTCTAAAGGAGCTATGGAACTGAGGGTTTGACTACCTCATTCGCACCACCATCACCCATTTTTGTGCAGCTGATGCTGGCAATTTAATAGGGAATGAAAGGGGAAGCGCAGCGTTGGGAGGAGAAGCACTGAGGCAGTTCAGACAAATTTGGGTCCGTCATAGGTTTCTCTCTCTCTACCCCTTCTCTCTCTTGCTGATGACTTTACCAAGCCCAGGAATTTACAGCCCTCACTGTGACTGCAAACCCACCTCTGAAAAAGCTTTTAAGCCATTTTCTGCTATCTAAAGGCTAGAGATGCCCGACTCTAACCATAGTGTGTGTTTGTGTTCCCTTCTGCTTCGGATAAGACTGTTTAACAGCTTTACAGTGTCCCTAGGTCCTAGCTGGGTGTGATAGTAATCCGCTAGAGAGAGGAAGGGGAAATAGATGTCATTATAAACTGGCTGGTTTGAGCCCTGAAATGCTGATTGGCTGAAAGCCATGACAAAACATGTATTTTTACTGCTCTAATTACGTTGGTAACCAGTTTATAATAGCAATAAGGCACCTCAGGGGTTTGTGATATATGGCCAATATACCACGGCTAAGGGCTATGTCCTAGCACTCCACGTTGCGTCGTGCTTAAGAACAGCCCTTAGCCATGGTATATTGGCCATATACCACACCCCCTCAAGCCTTATTGCTTAAATATAACACCTCCTGAAGTCTCAAGGTGTGTGTGTGTGTGTGTGTGTGTGTGTGTGTGTGTGTGTGTGTGTGTGTGTGTGTGTGTGTGTGTGTGTGTGTGTGTGTGTGTGTGTGTGTGTGTGTTGGTGTACCTGGTGTACCCTAGATTCCCCACTATTTAGATAATTGTGTAGCCTAGCAGTATCTCCCAAATTGTGTTCTACTACATATGTTGTTCTGTTAGTTGGATGGGCTTTTGCCTTTGGTTAGTTGATGGTGAACCACTGGCCTAGATGTCACAAAACAGTCAGGGCCTGGGAGGCGTGCTGGTGTGCGGGCAGCCCTGTGATGTCACTTCACACTGCAGGGCGAGGGGCCGCCGACCGTGCTCCATGGGCTTCCCATGACAGCTTGAAGACATACAGTTATTACGTATCCTTAATGCAAGAGAGACCTCTCTCTCTCTCTCTCCCCCTCTCTCCTCTCCCATCCCTATGTTGAGAGAGAGAGAGAGAGAGAGAGGCGCTGCCTTTGCTACTGCTATCAAGAGCCCTTTTGTTCTCTGTCCGGATCCGACTAGGGTGCAGGGCATTCTGGGTATCCGTAGGGGTCAGGAAAAGCAAGCGCAAGCAACATTTGTACAGATGCTGTGTTCTTTTTATAGCTTTACTCCATTTGCAGGGTGGCATTTTCTTCAGTGTTAACAGCGAGGTTAACTGCACACAGACGTGCACAGGGACCCCAGCCAATTTTTTTTATTGTTATGCTAACTCAAGCTATTTTCTTCGCCACCTAAAACCTCCTCACCTCCCTCAAAACCTACCCACAGGACTCCTCCTCACCCCTGCCTCTGTGAACGAGGGATTTATTGTCATGAGAAGGGTGAGTGGCGTGGAGCGGTGTGCAGTAATGGCTGCACCTCTAAGGAGGTAGCTAGCTACGACCCACCACTCTCACAAGGGATGGAGCTACAGCCCTCAGAGAGTCCCGAGAGGGGGAGTCTAGCGCTAGCCGCTAGGCTAGTTAGCTCTGTGGGGAGAAGGAGCTACAGTAGCTAGCTGCTTCTGTTAGGGAATGGAGTTAGTCGTAAGAGAAATGTGCTAGCTAGTTTGATGTGATGAAGCAGTGTGTAGTAATATCTGTAACGTTCAGGAGCTAGCTACTAAGGCCTGAGCCATGAGAGGGAGGGAGGGAGGGAGGGTAGCTTGCTACTAGCCAGCCCTGTTGTGGAAGTGAGGTAACCAGATAGTTCTGTAGGGGAAATGAGGTAGCAATGTGAGAGAAAGTAGAGAGGGAATCTAGTTATCTCTCAGAGGGCTAGGAGGGTGCACACTATATCAGGGCTGTGCGAGCTAGCCTTTGCTAGTTAGTTGTGCTGGAGAGGTAGGCTGGTTCCCAACACATTACCTGCATGTTTTTTTTGTTCTCAGGAGACTAACACATCTGACCGCCCCTGAAAAGCTGATTTGACATTTCCATTTTCCATGTTTAAATCTAGGCCTAATAATTCTGGGAAGCTCACTGAGAAGTACGGGAATTTTCAAAAGGCACCAGTGTTTGACTGTTTACTTTTCTTTTGGTTGGAGAGAGGTAGAAATATTTTCGCTTATTTTTAAAGCGGGTACGTTTTCTCATGCTCATGCATGGGTATAATTTCTGCGGTGGGTTCATCTGGAGGAAGTTTTGGGTCAACATGTCATTTCTACAATTCACGTCCGTTGCTAACCACCAATGCTTGAGCATCAATAACATTTTATTTTATTTGATATATCTCTCTCTCTTTCTCTTCCACCATCTCCTCTTCTCTTTCTTACTTCCTTGTCCTCCCTCCCCCTCATCTTCCCTCTCCTCCTCTCTTTCTTACTTCCTTATCCTCCCTCCCCCTCATCTTCCCTCTCCTCCTTCTCTCCCTCTATCCTTCTTTTTAATGATTAACTATTCTCTAGCTGACTAGGCAGCGCTTGGTGGATGTGGATGGCATCATCAACCCGGTGGCGTTTTACATCTACCTGACGGCGTGGGTCAGCAACGACCCGGTGGCGTACGCAGCCTCGCAGGCCAACATACGGCCACCCCCCCCGGAGTGGCTCCACGACCGCACAGACTCCATGCCCGAGACACGCCTCAGCAGTGAGTGACCAATCACAGCACACTTAACTTTCACAAATGCCTTTCAGCGGCCAATCATATCAGACACGCTTTTTTGCTCACATTAATTATTTGGCACTGGCCTACAGATTTGGCAATTCAATTGAAAAAGACAGACTTTATTTAAGAATTGTGCAGGAACAATTGTTTTCTACCTCTAGAGTTGAATAAAATACTGCTTTATGGTGACATGGAGCTATCCATCAGTTTGTGTCACTAAAGACAGTCATATACGTTTATGCACTACTTGTTAGCCTATGTTTTGTGGCCTAGCTATTCTGTGGGTTTCACCTTGAGCATAACATTTTACCTCTTTTGCTCAACTTCAATTCCATAGGCTTGTATTACATTAGAGCTGCAGTTATGTTAGAGTACCTGTTTGACTCATTCCATCTGTGGAGTTACTGACCCTTATCTGCTTTCTGGTTTTAACTGGGGTAGTTTACAGTATACTGTACTGAGCTGTGTGTGTGTATGTGTGTGTGTGTGTGTGTGTGTGTGTGTGTGTGTGTGTGTGTGTGTATATGTGTGTGGGGGGCAGGGAATAGCGCACTGTGGTACTCTAATGGTGCCTGTGGTGAATGTCATAACTCTTACCACCACAGGCCCCTATGGATTGCACACACACACACTTAAAACTCTGTGACCCCAGAACTGCCTACACCCTGTTTTAATTTCCTTACCACACACACAGAGAGAGAGAGAGAGAGAGAGAGAGAGAGAGAGAGAGAGAGAGAGAGAGAGAGAGAGAGAGAGAGAGAGAGAGAGAGAGAGAGAGAGAGAGAGAGAGAGAGAGAGAGAGAGAGAGAGAGAGAGAGAGAGAGAGAGAGAGAGAGAGAGAGAGAGAGAGAGAGAGAGAGAGAGAGAGATGCTGTGCAGAAGAAAAATACGATTGGTTAACAAGCAAAGGCTTTGGTGGGATAGGCGATTGGCTAACAAGCAGGAAGTGCATTACAGGGGTGAAGATGTGATTGGATAACAAGCAGTGAGTGTAAATATGATTGGCTAAGCAAGGTAGAGAGCTTAGCTGTACAGGAACCCCCTGGAGCAGAGCTCCAACTCCCAGTCCTAATGGACATTTATATTGGAGATTATAATGGGCCAAACCATGTTAGCAAGTAGTGCTGGCTGACCCTCCAGGCACTGGAACACACAAGCACACACACACCACAGAGAGTCTTTGCGGTGTCATTTTTGGGATGTTTTTGATCAAACATATGTTTTCGAAATAAAAGTCTTTGTAATAAAAAATCCTAGGTAAAACAATGTGGAATGGATTTTATTAGTGGGGGTGTGGTGGATATAATATATTATAGTGGGTGTTGTGGGTATATGTACACTGCTCAAAAAAATTAAGGGAACACTTAAACTCCAAGTCAATCACACTTCTGTGAAATCAAACTGTCCACTTAGGAAGCAACACTGATTGACAATACATTTCACATGCTGTTGTGCAAATGGAATAGACAACAGGTGGAAATTATAGGCAATTAGCAAGACACCCCCAATAAGAAGTGGTTCTGCAGGTGGTGACCACAGACCACTTCTCAGTTCCTATGCTTCCTGGCTGATGTTTTGGTCACTTTTGAATGCTGGCGGTGCTTTCACTCTAGTGGTAGCATGAGACGGAGTCTACAACCCACACAAGTGGCTCAGGTAATGCAGCTCATCCAGGATGGCACATCAATGCGAGCTGTGGCAAGAAGGTTTGCTGTGTCTGTCAGCGTAGTGTCCAGAGCATGGAGGCGCTACCAGGAGACAGGCCAGTACATCAGGAGATGTGGAGGAGGCCGTAGGAGGGCAACAACCCAGCAGCAGGACCGCTACCTCCGCCTTTGTGCAAGGAGGAGCAGGAGGAGCACTGCCAGAGCCCTGCAAAATGACCTCCAGCAGGCCACAAATGTGCATGTGTCTGCTCAAACGGTCAGAAACAGACTCCATGAGGGTGGTATGAGGGCCCGACGTCCACAGGTGGGGGTTGTGCTTACAGCCCAACACCGTGCAGGACGTTTGGCATTTGCCAGAGAACACCAAGATTGGCAAATTCGCCACTGGCGCCCTGTGCTCTTCACAGATGAAAGCAGGTTCATCTGTGACAGACGTGACAGAGTCTGGAGACGCCGTGGAGAACGTTCCAGCATGACCGGTTTGGCGGTGGGTCAGTCATGGTGTGGGGTGGCATTCTTTGGGGGGCCGCACAGCCCTCCATGTGCTCGCCAGAGGTAGCCTGACTGCCATTAGGTACCGAGATGAGATCCTCAGACCCCTTGTGAGATCATATGCTGGTGCGGTTGGCCCTGGGTTCCTCCTAATGCAAGACAATGCTAGACCTCATGTGGCTGGATTGTGTCAGCAGTTCCTGCAAGAGGAAGGCATTGATGCTATGGACTGGCCCGCCCGTTCCCCAGACCTCAATCCAATTGAGCACATCTGGGACATCATGTCTCGCTCCATCCACCAATGCCATGTTGCACCACAGACTGTCCAGGAGTTGGCGGATGCTTTAGTCCAGGTCTGGGAGGAGATCCCTCAGGAGACCATCTGCCACCTCATCAGGAGCATGCCCAGGCGTTGTAGGGAGGTCATACAGGCACTTGGAGGCCACACACACACTACTGAGCCTCATTTTGACTTGTTTTAAGGACATTACATCAAAGTTGGATCAGCCTGTAGTGTGGTTTTCCACTTTAATTTTGAGGGTGACTCCAAATCCAGACCTCCATGGGTTGATAAATTTGATTTCCATTGATAATTTTTGTGTGATTTTGCTGTCAGCACATTCAACTATGTAAAGAAAAAAGTATTTAATAAGATGATTTCATTCATTCAGATCTAGGATGTTTAAGTGTTCCCTTTATTTTTTTTGAGCAGTGTATATTATAGTGGGGTGAGGTGGGTATATGTATATTATAGTGGGGTGAGGTGGGTGTAAAGATATTATAGTGGGGTGAGGTGGGTGTAAAGATATTATAGTGGGGTGAGGTGGGTGTAAAGATATTATAGTGGGGTGAGGTGGGTGTAAAGATATTATAGTGGGGTGAGGTGGGTATATGTATATTATAGTGGGTTGAGGTGGGTACAAGATATTATAGTGGGGTATTTGTATTTATTAAGGATCCCCATTAGCTGCTGCCAAGGCAGCAGCTACTCTTCCTGGAGTCCAGCAACATTAAGGCAGTTACATACAATTTAAAGTATTACATGACATTACATTTCAGAACACTTTACCCAATACATTTAGTGTGTTCCCTCAGGCCACTACTCCACTATCACATATTTACAATACAACATCCATGTGTACGTGTGTGTAGAGTGTGTGTCTTATCATGTGAATGTGTGTCTGTGCCTGTGTGTGTGTGTGTCTCTTCAGAGTCCCCGCTGTTACATAAGGTGTATTTTTATCTTTTTTTAAATCTGATTCTACTGCTTGCATCAGTTACCTGATGTGGAATTGAGTTCCATGTAGCCATGGCTCTATGTGTGTGTGTCTCCCACAGTCTGTTCTTGACTTGGGGATTGTGAAGAGACCTTTGGTGACATGTCTTGTGGGTATGCATGGGTGTCCGAGCTGAGTGTTAGTAGTTTAAACAGACACCTCGGTGCATTCAGCATGTCAACACTTCTTACAGAAACAAGTAGTCATGAAGTCAATCTCTCCTCCACTTTGAGCCATGAGAGATGTACATGCATATTATTAATGTTAGCTCTCCGTGTACATTTAAGGGCCAGCAGTGCTGCTCTGTTCTGAGCCAATTATAATTTTCTGAGGTCTCTCTTTGTGGCACCTGACCACACGACTGAACAGTAGTCCAGGTGCGACAAAACTAGAGCCTGTAGGACCTGCCTTGTTGATAGTGTTGTTAAAAAGGCAGAAGTGCTTTATTATGGACAGACTTCTCCCCATCTTAGCTACTGTTGTATCAACATGTTTTGACCCAGACAGTTTACAATCCAGGGTTACTCCAAGCAGTTTAGTCACCTCAACTTGCTCAATTTCCACATGATTTATTACAAGATTTAGTTGAGGTTTAAGGTTTAGTGAATGATTTGTCCCAAATACAATGCTTTTAGTTTTTGAAATATTTAGGACTAACTTATTCCATGTCACCCATTCTGAAACTAACTGCAGCTCTTTGTTAGGTGTTGCAGTATTTAAATTCGCTGTAGTAGCTGATGTCTATAGTGTTGAGTCATCCGCCTACATAGACACACTGGCTTTACTCAAGGCCAGTGGCATGTCATTAGTAAAGACTGAAAAAAGTAAGGGCCTAGACAGCTGCCCTGGGGAATTCCTGATTCTACCTGGATTATGTTGGAGAGGCTTCTACTAAAGAACATCCTCTGTGTTCTGTTAGACAGGTAACTCTTAATCCACAATATAGCATGGGGTGTAAAGCCATAACACATACGTTTTTCCATCAGCAGACTATGATCGATAATGTAAAAAGCCGCACTGAAGTCTAACAAAACAATATTTTTAGCATACATTTCTCTCAGCCAATTATCAGTCATTTGTGTGAGTGCTTGTTGAATGTCCTTCGATAAAAGCATGCTGGAAGTCTGTTAGCATTGTAAAATACAATATTTTCCAAAAGTTTACTAACGGTTGATAACAGGCTGATTGGTCAGCTATTTGTGCCAGTAAAGGGGGCTTTACTACTCTTAGGTAGCGGAATTACTTTTGCTTCCCTCCAGGCCTGAGGGCACACACTTTCTAGTAGGCTTAGATTGAAGATATGGCAAAAAGGAGTGGCAATATCGTCCACTATTTTCCATCCAAGTTGTCAGACCCCAGTGGCTTGTCATTGTTGATAGACAACAATACTTTTTTCACTTCTTCCACACTCACTTTACGGAATTCAAATTACAATGCTTGTTTTTCATAATTTGATCAGTTATACTTGGATGTGTAGTGTCAGCGTTTGTTGCTGGCATGTCATGCCTAAGTTTGCCAATGAAAAAATCATTGAAGTAATTGGCTATATCAGTGGGTTTTGTGATGAATGAGCCATCTGATTCAATGAATTATGGAGCTTAGTTTGCCTTTTTACCCAAAATTTCATTTAAGGTGCTCCAAAGCTTTTTACTATAATTCTTTATGTCATGGGGTGGGTATAAGATATTATAGTGGGGTGAAGTGGGTATAAGATATTATAGTGGGGTGTGGTGGGTATAAGATATTATAGTGGGGTGTGGTGGGTATAAGATATTATACATTTACATTTTTACATTTTAGTCATTTAGCAGACGCTCTTATCCAGAGCGACTTACAGTTAGTGAGTGCATACATTATATTTTTTCATACTGGCCCCCCGTGGGAATCGAACCCACAACCCTGGCGTTGCAAACGCCGTGCTCTACCAACATCCCTGCCGGCCATTCCCTCCCCTACCCTGGACGACGCTGGGCCAATTGTGCGCCGCCCCATGGGTCTCCCGGTGAAGTGGGTGTAAGATATTATAGTGGGGTGTGGTGGGTATAAGATATTATAGTGGGGTGTGGTGGGTATAATATATTATAGTGGGGTGTGGTGGGTATAAGATATTATAGTGGGGTGTGGTGGGTATAAGATATTATAGTGGGGTGTGGTGGGTATAATATATTATAGTGGTGTGTGGTGGGTATAAGATATTATAGTGGGGTGTGGTGGGTATAAGATATTATAGTGGGGTGTGGTGGGTATAATATATTATAATGGGGTGTGGTGGGTGTAAGATATTATAGTGGGGTGTGGTGGGTATAAGATATTATAGTGGGGTGTGGTGGGTATAATATATTATAGTGGGGTGTGGTGGGTATAATATATTATAGTGGGGTGTGGTGGGTATAAGATATTATAGTGGGGTGTGGTGGGTATAAGATATTATAGTGGGGTGTGGTGGGTATAAGATATTATAGTGGGGTGTGGTGGGTATAAGATATTATAGTGGGGTGTGGTGTGTATAAGATATTATAGTGGGTTGTGGTGGGTATAATATATTATAGTGGGGTGTGGTGGGTATAAGATATTATAGTGGGGTGTGGTGGGTATAAGATATTATAGTGGGGTGTGGTGGGTATAAGATATTATAGTGGGGTGTGGTGGGTATAATATATTATAGTGGGGTGTGGTGGGTATAAGATATTATAGTGGGGTGTGGTGGGTATAAGATATTATAGTGGGGTGTGGTGGGTATAAGATATTATAGTGGGGTGTGTTGGGTATAAGGAAGCAGAGGGCACATGACATGACATGGGGAGAATGACGTTAGTTTGATCAAGGCTGGGCCTCGGGCCCTACGGGAGAGAGTCTGGACCCCACTAGAACATGTGTCTTAGCAATGTTGCAATAGTCACTGCAAACCAAATGGTGTGTTTGTGTGTGTGAGTGAGAGAGAGGTAATGGTGATGATTCAAAGTTGTAATTACAGCATATCAACGCCAGGCCTGATGCTCTGCTGTCATTATCCCATCATTAGGCTGAGACTGGAGAGAATGGAACCCATGGTGCACTTGTTTGAACTCTACCATACCATACCTGCACCCCCCCCCCCCCCCCCCCCCCCCCCCCCCTCTGTGTAGTTCCTGCCGCCGAGCCCATCGAATATGCACAGTTTCCGTTCTACCTCAACGGGCTCCGCGAGACCCCCCAGTTTGTGGAGGCCATCGAGTCGGTGCGAGCCATCTGCAGTAACTACAGCCGCCAGGGCCTGCCCAGCTACCCCAACGGCTACCCCTTCCTCTTTTGGGAGCAGTACGTAGGCCTCAGACACTGGCTGCTGCTCTCCATCAGCGTGGCGCTAGCCTGCACCTTCCTCGTCTGTGCCCTCTTCCTGCTCAACCCCTGGACTGCCGGCATCATCGTGAGTACACACACTCAGACGCAGAGATATACACACACACACACACACAGATACATACACACAAAGAGATACCAGTGGCGACCCGTCATTCAGGGCAGCCCCACCTGTTTAGTTTTTGCCAGTTTTGCATGTTATTTTGGCATTAATACGTGTCACATAATTTTTTTAAATTAAGTTAATAAAGCCGCATACACAAATATGGTCTCTTTTTTGCTTTCTTGAGTAAGGAAGGCAGCTCCAAAATGCAGATGTTTCAGCCTAGCTTGTGTTGTGGCTTTGCTGGCATGCATCTAAACAAAATGTTTTGAGTTTGCCCTACCAAGATTGACATGCTAAAATCACCACTGAGAGATACACACTCACTCGTGCGTAGGGTTACAAAAGTAGGGTATATTACAGAAAACATTTTAAATTTACCAGTAAACTACCAGAATTGTTGTATCATTCAAGGATTTTATGTAATCTATCACAAGACATCTAGTGGCCCTTTTGGGTAGTTCAGATTATCACAGGTGTCTGTAATTATCTCTGGCCCACTGTGTGGCCTTATCACAAGTAAAATAATTAAATAAGATTATTTTGAAATAAAAACAATTTATGACAAAGCTGTAAAACATGATCCTAAATATAAACCATCAACTTAGTGAATACCATTGGTGTTTAATATGATGGTTTCAGCATGAAATATCCTTTATATATATTTTTTACACACTGATTTATTTTACTATGTCAATATGTATTTGTTGTCAATGTTTTGCTGTCAAACTGGTGGAAATTGTGAAATAAATCAATAGTTGGAAGAGTTAATAGAAAATGCAATTGTTGCTATTTTCTCTTGAACCATACATTCTTAGAAGAAAGGGTTCTTCAGCTTTCCCCATAGGAGAAACCTTTGGTTCCAGGTAGAACCCTCTGTGGAAAGGGTTCTCCATGGAACCCAAAACGGTTCTATTTGGACCCAAAACGGTTCTTCAAAGGGTTCTCCTATGGGGACAGCCGAAGAACCAGTTTAGGTTCTAGATAGACCATACACTCTTAGAAAAAAAGGTGCTATCTATTTGTAACGATGACGCTGGGAGTCAAGAAGCAGGTGGTAAGTTGAATAAAACAATGAACATGGAACGATACCAAACAGGAGTAGTGTCTGGACATGAAACACATCATCAATACTGTGTGGGGAATTAACCTAAGGGAGTGACAGATATAGGGGAAGTAATCAGTGAAGTGATGGAGTCCAGGTGAGTCTCATGATGAGGCGCAGGTGCGCGTAATGATGGTTGTCAGAGCCAGTGATTAGTAAACCGGCGACATCGAGCGCCGGAGAGGGGGTGCTGGAGTAGACGTGACACTACTAGAACAGGGATCATCAACTAGATTCACTCGCGGGCCGATTTCTTTCTTGAGCGGATGATCGGGGTCCAGAACATAATTACAAATAATTAGTAGACTGCAAATTGACCGCAAGAAGCCCAAATAGATATAATGTTTGACTAAAACATAATCATTTCAGACCATGCTTACATTTGTATACAATCACGTCTCTCTATTATGCGTGGGAATACTTGAGAACAGATTTAAAATCACTTGGAGCTGATTTCCTGGTGTTTTTACAGTCCATGTCCAACAATGAAAATGCTAATATATACATATATATATTTTTGATTTTTTTTTTGGCTCAGAAAACTTGGGGGGCAATATATAACTACGCGTGGGCCAAATCTGTCCTTTGGGCCGCCAGTTGGGGAACTCTGTAAACTCATGGACAATATGTACACAGATATAATAAATGAATACTATATATACAGTACCAGTCAAAAGTTTGGACACACCTACTCATTCAAGGGTTGTTCTTCATTTTTACTATTTTCTACATTGTAGAATAATAGTGAAGACATCAAAACTATGAAATAACACATATGGAATCAAGTAGTAACCAACAAAGTGTTAAACAAATCAACATATATTTTATATTTTAGGTTCTTCAAAGTAGCCACCCTTTGCCTTGATGACAGGTTTGCACACTCTTGCCATTCTCTCAACCAACTTAATGAGGAATGCTTTTCCAACAGTCTTAAAGGAGTTCTCACATATGCTGAGCACTTGTTGGCTGTTTTTCCTTCACTCTGCCGTCCAACTCATCCCAAACCATCTCAATTGGGTTGAGGTCAGGTGATAGTGGAGGCCAGGTCATCTGATGCAGCACTCCATCACTCTCCTTCTTGGTCATATAGCCCTTACACAGACTGGAGTTGTGTTTTGGGTCATTGTCCTGTTGAAAAACAAATGATAGTCCCACTAAGTGCAAACAAGATTGAATGACATATCGCTGCAGACTGCTGTGGTAGCAATGCTGGTTAAGTGTGCCTTGAATTCTAAATAAATCACTGACAGTGTCACCAGCAAAGCACCATCACACCTCCTCCTCCCTGCTTCATTTTTACATTTACATTTTTAGTCATTTAGCAGACGCTCTTATCCAGAGCAACTTACATTATCTATTTTTTTAATTAATTTTTTATACTGGCCCCCCGTGGGAATCAACGCCATGCTCTACCAACTGAGCTACATCCCTGCCGGCCATTCCCTCCCCTACCCTGGACGACGCTGGGCCAATTGTGCACCGCCCCATGGGTCTCCCGGTCACGGCCGGCTACGACAGAGCCTGGATTCGAACCAGGATCTCTAGTGGCACAGCTAGCACTGCGATGCAGTGCCTTAGAC
Source organism: Coregonus lavaretus (assembly GCF_964263955.1). NCBI lineage: Eukaryota > Metazoa > Chordata > Actinopteri > Salmoniformes > Salmonidae > Coregonus > Coregonus lavaretus. The sequence goes on from NW_028156390.1 coordinate 21,168, forward strand.
CACTGCGCCACTCGGGTTCATGGTGGGAACCTACTTTGCGTCTCATAAAGACGGCGGTTGGAACCAAAAATCTCAAATTTGGACTCATCAGACCAAAGGACAGATTTCCATCAGTCTAATGTCCATTGCTCGTGTTTCTTGGTCCAAGCAAGTCTCTTCTTATTATTGGTGTCCTTTAGTAGTGGTTTCTTTGCTGAAATTTGGCCATGAAGGCCTGATTCACGCAGTCTCCTCTGAACAGTTGATGTTGAGATGTGTCTGTTAATTGAATTCTGTGAAGCATTTATTTGGCCTGCAATTTCTGAGGCTGGTAACTCTAATGAACTTATCCTCTGTAGCAGAGTTAACTCTGGGTCTTCCTCTCCTGTGGCAGTCCTCATGAGAGTCAGTTTCATCATAGCGCTTGATGGCTTTTGCGACTATAGTCGTGGTCAAAAGTTTTGAGAATGACACAAATACTAATTTTCACAAAGTCTGCTGCCTCAGTTTTGATGATGGCAATTTGCATATACTCCAGAATGTCATGAAGAGTGATCAGATTAATTGCAATTAATTGCAAAGTCCCTCTTTGCATTGTAAATGAACTTAATCCCAAACAAAACATTTCCACTGCATTTCAGCCCTGCCACAATAGGACCAGCTGCCATCATGTCAGTGATTCTCTCGTTAACACAGGTGAGAGTGTTGACAAGGACAAGGCTGGAGATCACTCTGTCATGCTGATTGAGTTAGAATAACAGACTGGAAGCTTTAAAAGGAGGGTGATGCTTGAAATCATTGTTCTTCCTCTGTTAACCATGGTTACCTGCAAGGAAACACGTGCCGTCATCATTGCTTTGCACAAAAAGGGCATCACAGGCAAGGATATTGCTGCTAGTAAGATTGCACCTAAATCAACCATTTATCAGATCATCAAGAACTTCAAGGAGAGAGGTTTGCTCAGGAATGGCAGCAGGCAGATGTGAGTGCATCTGCACGCACAGTGAGGCGAAGACTTTTGGAGGATGGCCTGGTGTCAAGAAGGGCAGCAAAGAAGCCACTTCTCTCCAGGAAAAACATCAGGGACAGACTGATATTCTGCAAAAGGTACAGGGATTGGACTGCTGAGGACTGGGGTAAAGTCATTTTCTCTGATGAATCCCCTTTCCGATTGTTTGGGGCATCCGGAAAACACCTTGTCCGGAGAAGACAAGGTGAACGCTACCATCAGTCCTGTGTCATGCCAACAGTAAAGCATCCTGAGACCATTCATGTGTGGGGTTGCTTCTCAGCCAAAGGAGTGGGCTCACTCACAATGTTGCCTAAGAACACAGCCATGAATAAAGAATGGTACCAACACATCCTTCGAGAGCAACTTCTCCCAACCATCCAAGAACAGTTTGGTGACGACCAATGCCTTTTCCAGCATGATGGAGCACATTGCCATAAGGCAAAAGTGATAACTAAGTGGCTCGGGGAACAAAACATCTACATTTTGGGTCCATGGCCAGGAAACTCCCCAGATCTTAATCCCATTGAGAACTTGTGGTCGATCCTCAAGAGTCGGGTGGACAAACAAAACCCCCAAAATTCGGACAAACTATAAGCATTGATTATGCAAGAATGGGCTGCCATCAGTCAGAATGTGGCCCAGAAGTTAATTGACAGCATGCCAGGGCGGATTGCAGAGGTCTTGAAAAAAAAGGGTCAACACTGGAAATATTGACTCTTTGCATAAACTTAATGTAATTGTCAATAAAAGCCTTTGACACTTATGGAATGCTTGTAATTATACTTCAGTATACCAAAGTAACATCTCACAAAAATATATCATAACACTGAAGCAGCGAACTTTGTGAAGACCAATAATTGTGTCATTCTCAAAACCTTTGATCACGACTGTACTTGAAGAAACTTTAAAAGTTATTGAAATATTCCGTATTGACTGACCTTCATGTCTTAAAATAATGATGGACTGTCGTTTCTCTTTGCTTATTTGATCTGTTCTTGCCATAATATGGACTTGGTCTTTTACCAAATAAGGGTGTCTTCTGTATACCACCCCTACCTTGTCATAACAAAACTGATTGGCTCAAACGCAATAAGAAGGAAAGAAATTCCACAAATTAACTTTTTACAAGGCACACCTGTTAATTGAAATGCATTCCAGGTGACTACCTCATGAAGCTGGTTGAGAGAATGCCAAGATTGTGCAAAGGGTGGCTACTTTGAAGAATCTCAAATATAAAACATATTTTGATTTGTTTAACACTTTTTTGGTTACTACTTGATTCCATATGTGTTATTTTATAGTTTTGATGTCTTCACTATTAGTCTACAATGTATAAAATAGTAAAAATAAAGAAAAACCCTTGAATGAGTAGGTTTGTCCAAACTTTTAACTGGTACTGTACATATTAATAAAAATAATAAAATAATAAATTACCAAAGATATAATAGATTGCCATAGATTTTCTGTTAATTACCAAATTTCCTGAAAATTCCGGTAACTTATGTAAATTACCAGTAGCTTTGCAACCCTACTCGTGCGACTACACACACACACACACACACACACACACACACACACACACACACACACACACAGTACACATTCTAAAGCTGCATTATTTTTGCATTGATTGCATGGCCAGAAAGTGTGTTGACATCATACTTGAGTATAAAGTCCATTTTCATAAATCTGTCAGATTAGAATCCTGTAAAAGGAGACTTCCTTATTACAGAACATTCCAAGAGGAGATGGGAGGAGAGGAGATGGGAGGAGAGGGAAGAGAAGAGAGGAGAAGGGAGGAGAGGAGTGGAGAGATGGGGAGTGGAGGAGAGGAGTGAAGAGAAGGGAGGAGAGGAGATGGGAGGAGAGGAGAGGGAAGAGAAGAGAGGAGAAGGGAGGAGAGGAGTGGAGAGATGGGGAGTGGAGGAGAGGAGTGAAGAGAAGGGAGGAGAGGAGATGGGAGGAGAGGGAAGAGAGGAGAAGGGAGGAGAGGAGTGGAGAGATGGGGAGTGGAGGAGAGGAGTGAAGAGAAGAGAAGGGAGGAAAGGAGTAGGGAGGAGAGGGAAGGGAAGGAAGGAGTGGAGAGATGGGGATTGGAGGAGAGTTTTTCTAGCCCAGTCCCGTCCCAGTGTTTATCTTGTGCTGTTGTGTTTAGTCTACTCTGTCTCTCCCAGAAACTGACCTCAAATAAATGGGAATAGGACACAAATGACCCATGCTACCTCCACTCCCACCTAAAATACAGCCCTTTTCCGTTTTTCTCTCCTACACATGTGCTGTAGGAGTTCCACATAGAGTGAATTTTGACTTTTTCCACATTTTGTTAAGTTACAATCCTATTATAAAACGGATCAAAACATTTTTCTTCTCATCAATCTACACACAATATCCCATAATGACAAAGTGAAAACAAGTTTTTCGATTTTTTTGCTGATTTAACTTATTTAAATAAGTACTCAGACCCTTCGCTATGAGACTCGAAATTGCTCAGGTGCATCTTGTTTCCACTGATCCTTGAGATGTTTCTACAACTTGATTGGAGTCCACCTGTGGTAAATTGAAATTGATTGGACATGATTTGGAAAGGCACACACCTGTCTATATAAGGTCCCACAGTTGAGAGTGCATGTCAGAGCAAAAACCAAGCCATGAGGTCGAAGGAATTGTCCGTAGAGCTCCGGAACAGGATTGTGCCTAGGCACAGATTTGGGGAAGGGTACGAAAAGATGTATGCAACATTGAAGGTCCCGAAGAACACAGTGGCCTCCATCATTCTTAAATGGAAGAAGTTTGGAACAACCAAGACTCTTCCTAGAGCTGGCCGCCCGGCCAAACTGAGCAATAGGGGGAGAAGGGCCTTGGTCAGGGAGGTGACCAAGAACCCGATGGTCAATCTGACAGAGCTCCAGAGTACCTCTGTGGAGATAGTAGAACCTTCCAGAAGGACAACCATCTCTGCAGTACTCCACCAATCAGGCCTTTATGGTAGAGTGGCCAGACAGAAACCAGTCCTCAGTAAAAAGCAAATGACAGCCCGCTTGGAGTTTGCCAAAAGGCACCTAAAGGACTCTCAGACCATGAGAAACAAGATTCTCTGGTCTGATGAAACCAAGACTGAAGTCTTTGGCCTGAATGCCAAGCGTCACGTCTGGCGGAAACCTTGCACCATCCCTACGATGAAGAATGGTGGTGGCAGCATCATGCTGTGGGGATGTTTTTCAGTAGCAGGGACTGGGAGACTAGTCAGGATCGAGGGAAAGATGAACGGAGCAAAGTACAGAGAGATCCTTGATGAAAACCTGCTCCGGAGTGTTCAGGACCTCAGACTGGGGCGAAGGTTCACCTTCCAACAGGACAACAACCCTAAGCATACAGCCAAGACAACGCAGGAGTGGCTTCGGGAGAAATCTCTGAATGTCCTTGAGTGGCCCAGCCAGAGCCCGGACTTGAACCAGATCGAACGAGAGGAATGGGAGAAATTCCCCAAATTCAGGTGTGCCAGGCTTGTAGCGTCATACCCAAGAAGACTCAAGGCTGTAATCGCTGCCAAAGGTGCTTCAACAAAGTGCTGAGTAAAGTGTCTTAACACTTATGTAAATGTGATATTTCAGTATTTTATTTTTAATACATTTGCAAACATTTTTAAAAAAACTGTTTTTGCTTCGTCATTATGGGGTATTGTGTGTAGATTGATGATGGGGGAAAAAAACGATTTAATCCATTTTAGAATAAGGCTATAACGTAACAAAATGTGGAAAAAGTCAAAGGGTCTGAATACATTCCGAATGCACTGTATACTGTATATACTCACACTCATACAGCCCTGCTCTGTCTCTCCACCAGGTTGTGTTTTTACGACAGGCAGTGTCTAAAGAAGGGCGGGCGGACCACTTGTTCATCCTCTAGCTCAGGGGTCTCCAACCTTTTCTAATATGAGAGCTACTTTGAACAAATATAACATGTCTCTAGGCACATTCTTCTCTTCTCCTCTATCCTGCAACTCATCCCCGGATCCTTGGTGTACAAAAAATGTCAATATACACTACCAGTCAAAAGTTTTAGAACACCTATTTAGAACACCTACTCATTCAAGTATTTTTCTTTATTTTTACTATTTTCTACATTGTATAATAATAGTGAAAACATCAAAACTATGAAATAACACTTATCATGTACCCAAAGAAGTGTTAAACAAATCAAAATATATTTTATATTTGAGATTCTTCAAATAGCCACCCTTTGACTTGATGACAGCTTTGCACACTCTTGCCATTCTCTCAACCAGCTTCATGAGGTAGTCACCTGGAATGCATTTCAATTAACAGGTGTGCCTTCTTAAAAGTTAATTTGTGGAATTTATTTCCTTCTTATTGCGTTTGAGCCAATCAGTTGTGTTGTGACAAGGTAGGGGGGGTATGCAGAAGATAGCCCTATTTGGTAAAAGACAACTCCATATTATGCTAAGAACAGCTCAGATAAGCAAAGAGAAATGACAGTCCATCATTACTTTAGACATGAGGGTCAGTCAATCCGGAAAATTTCAAGAACTTTTAAAGTTTCTTCAAGTGCAGTTGCAAAAACCATCAAGCGCTATGATGAAACTGGCTCTCATGAGGACCGCCACAGGAATGGAAGACCCAGAGTTACCTCTGCTGCAGAGGATGAGTTCATTAGAGTTACCAGCCTCAGAAATTGCAGGCCAAATAATTGCTTCACAGATTTCAAGTAAGACACATCGCAACATCAACTGTTCAGAGGAGACTGTGTGAATCAGGCCTTCATGGTCGAATTGCTGCAAAGAAACCAGTACTAAAGGACACCAATAAGAAGAAGAGACTTGCTTGGGCCAAGAAACCCGAGCAATGGACATTATACCGGTGGAAATTTGTCCTTTGGTGTGGAGTCCAAATTGGAGATTTTTGGTTCCAACCGCATGTGTATTTCCCACCATAAAGCGTGGAGGAGGGGGTGTTATGGTGTGGGGGTGCTTTGCTGGTGACACTGTCTGTGATTTATTTAGAATTCAAGGCACACTTAACCAGCATGGCTACCACAGCATTCTGCAGCGATACGCCATCCAATCTTGTTTGGGCTTAGTGGGACTATCATTTGTTTTTCAACAGGACAATGACCCAACACACCTCCAGGCTGTGTAAGGGCTATTTTACCAAGAAGAAAAGTGATGGAGTGCTGCATCAGATGACCTGGCCTCCACAATCCCCTGACCTCAACCAAATTGAGGTGGTTTGGAATGAGTTGGACCGCAGAGTGAAGGAAAAGCAGCCTACAAGTGCTCAGGATATGTGGGAACTCCTTCAAGACTGTTATAAAAGCATTCCAAGTGAAGCTGGTTGAGAGAATGTTAAGAGTGTGCAAAGCTGTCATCAAGGCAAAGGGTGGCTATTTGAAGAATCTCAAATATAAAATATATTTTTATTTGTTTAACACTTTTTTGGTTACTACATGATTCCATATGTGTTATTTCATAGTTTTGATGTCTTCACTATTATTCTACAATGTAGAAAATAGTAAAGATAAAGAAAAACCCAGGAATTAGTAGGTGTTCTAAAACTTTTGACCGGTAAATGTACCTGGTAAAATAATGGTTAATTAACAGTATTCAGCTTGACAGGCCCCATACAATTATATTCAGAATTTTCCATAATTCTGTTTTCTCTGTTTTATTTTTCCTGGTTTAGAAATTCTTTCATTTTTTTTACCCTCAATAATACAATTATTCATAGAGAAACAACGGAAATGGATTTTCTGAATCCATGTCAATGCTTAAATCACACAAAAGAAAATGTTTCAGGTCTGGAAAAAAAACTAGCACATTTGTATTTTTGAGGGTAGTAACCCTTTTAATTGTGCATCTAGCAAGAGAGGAATGTGTTGATCTAGCAATGTTTCTGGTGCACATGTAGTTCTGTCAGGTAAGCCTACTTTGCGGTTAACATTTAATTTAGAAGGTTATTGGGGAAAGTCTTTCTTTTTACCCACACGACGGTTATCATTAGCATCTAGTACTGAGTGATTAGTGTTTTTGAGGTCGGTTCGGTTTCGGTTCGATTATTACAAAATAATCACGGTTTTCGATTTCAGGAAAAAAAAACAAAAAAAAACATTAAATGCACTATGCATTATGTGGGTTGAATGCTGCAACAACACAGAATAGCACAATTAATACAAATCCCGTGATGGTAGTGACTGCCCATTACTGTTTATCACTTATTAATCATTATTTATTCACACTTTACTTTAATAAAATATTCAGTTGTTATGTATAGTACATTAGTTTTATTTGATGACTATTATTTCATTCCAAGTCATCATCTCATCTCTATAGAGCTGCTGCCTATGCTGTCTGAGTAAATCACTATTTTAGTAGTTCTAAATGAAAGTCAGATAAATGAATAGCAGAATTTTTTTTTTGTAAATAAAGGCATATGACTGCTGAATATCAACTATCAATTACTTAGATCATGTATTTTCAGGTATAGATATTTTGCAAAGCAACTGCTCTCTATCCCTGTCAATCATGCATTCTTCTGTCTCTTCTCTCAGTGTCTGCCTGACCTACCTTAGTGTGCCAGACAGTAACATAACATAGCAGGGCATAAAAAATAATCACACAGAGGTGCGCAATTTAGGTGCGCAATTTATGGCCATTGTAGTTCATTACCACGTTTTCTGCGCTAAACTATGTAGAATATTGGCCTGTTGGAAAGGACAACTCCCTACTACATCGCACAGTTCGGGCTTGATCTGATTTAGCTCTCGAGAAACGTACTGCGCAATGTATGCATTGAGCTCAGAATCCCCCAAACAAAATGGAATTTAAATAATTGAACCAATGTTGGTCAATTAGTGTTTAGAACGAAAAATAACTGACATTTCGGTTGATCGCTCGGCACTATTAGCTTCTGGCTACATGGAGTGATAAAGAAACACGCGCACCAAACAGACAGACAGGGGCAATATTGCTGGAAATTAATTGGCAGATATTGTGTTACGTTTGGCTTTTTATGTCAATGTGGCTTTTATTGGATAGTAGCCGGGAGCTTTATGTTTGACAGTTTGCGATTGAACAAATTAAAAAATGCATGTACTTTCAGAATTGCTTGGCGAGCTACTCATAGGTGCTCGATCTACCCGTTGGAGACCCCTTCTCTAGCTTTACAAAACAAATAATAGGACAAGTTATGGCGCGGCTTGAATTTGAACAATTTTCTTTGTCCAGAACAGGCCACCTGTATCCTTACTTACACCCCCTATCCCCTGCCTCCTAACCTCCATAGCCAAACCCTTACCCCTGCCCTTACCCCCAGCTACAGGCCACACACAGACACACAGACACAGACACACACACACACACACACTAGTGATGACTTTGACTCCAGGTATCGATTCGTAAAAATAATATATATATATATATATATATATATATATATATATATATATATATATATATATATATATAATCGCTAGGTCTGGTATTTGTCATCCTATAGCTTGTTTTCCATCTTCTTTTTAAATAGTGGACCAACATTTTTTCGGCACTTTTCCATTACTGATCAAAACTCGTTTTCTCATGATCTCTCTTGTCTGTCTGCAGCAGACATATATAGTGAGCAATATGCTTGGAACATCAAATCACAATAAAATTGCAGTATCGAATCAAAATGTATTGTATTGTGAGGTCCCTGGCAATTCCCAGCCCTAACACACACACACACACACACACACATTTTGTTCTTCCACTAATCCCTTACCCTAACCCTAATTTTAACCCTAACGCTAAATCGAACCCCTAAGTTTAAAATAGCCTTTGTCTTCATGGGGATGTGTTAAATGTCCCCATGAGGGAGAGTTTTCTTGTTTTACTATCCTTGTGGGGACTTCTGGGTATTTTAGGCCCCAACAAGTATAGAAGGACCAACCCGCACACACAGACACACATGTTTTACTGTCTTTTGGTTGGGACGTTAAACGGGTGACCTGACTCTCTGTGGTCACTAAATATCACATTGCACTTATCGTAAGAGTAAGGGCGTTAACCCCGGTGTCCTGGCTAAATTCCCAATCTGGCCCTCTAATACCATCATGGCCACCTAATCATCGCTAAACCTAACCCCTAAGCTTTAAAATAGCCTTTGTCCTCATGGTGATGTGGGAAATATCCCCACGAGGGAGGATTTTCCTTGTTTTTCTATCCTTGTGGGGACCTAAAATCCCCAAAAGTCCCCACAAGGATAGTAAAACAAGGAAAATTCTCCCTTGAACCAAGAACCAACCCCCCCCCCCCCCCCCCCCCACACACACACACACACAAACACACACACACACTTTCTGTACCATTTCATGATTGATGGGTTCCTGTTTCTTCTAACCATAGAACAGAACGGTCATGAACGGTCATGTTGGGGTTCTGATTCTCTGTATCCTGGTCTTGTCTCTGATGACCGTGGAGATGTTTGGATTCATGCTGGGCTTGTTCTCTGGGTTAAAAACTGTACATGGTCTCTAATTGTCATTAACGGTTGTGTTGCGGTCTGTCTGTTTCAGGTCCTGGTCCTGTCTCTGATGACCGTGGAGTTGTTTGGTATGATGGGTCTGATAGGGATCAAGCTCAGTGCTGTTCCTGTGGTCATCCTCATTGCCTCTGTAGGCATCGGAGTAGAGTTCACTGTCCATGTTGCTCTGGTGAGTACACACACACACACAATATCTTTTACTATCCTTGTGGGGACCTACAATCCTATTTTCCCTAACCCCTAACCCAAAACTTACCCTAACCATAACCCTAACCTTAAACCTAACCCCTAACCATAACCCTAACCTTAAACCTAACCTTAAACCTAACCTTAAACCTAACCTTAATCCTAACCTTAAACCTAACCCCTAAGCCTAAAATAGCTTAAAATAACACACGCACACACACACAAAGAAAGTGTTTTGTATATTTACAAATGACATTATAGTTTGACTGAGGAGTTGTGTGTGTATGTGTGTGTGTGTGTGTGTGTGTGTGTGTGTGTTGCAGGCGTTCCTCACAGCGATAGGAGACCGTAACAGACGGGCAGTGCTGGCGTTAGAACACATGTTTGCTCCTGTGTTGGACGGAGCCTTCTCTACTCTACTAGGAGTTCTCATGCTAGCAGGCTCAGAGTTCGACTTCATCGTCAGGTGAGTGGGACCAGTTGTGGAACACAGACAGACACACACACAAACACACACACACACGAACACACACACTCATGCACAAAGACTACATGCACACTCTCATACACACATGCTCATGCAAAGAGACTCATACTCTCTCTCTCACACATGCGCAATCTCTCCCACTATTTCTAATACACACTAGTGTTGTCACGATACCAGAACTTTTACTTCGATACCAATACCAAGTTTAGTATCAAGATGATTGATATCATCATGATGCTCAATACCAAAATGATACCAAAACGATAGCACTGCAAAAAAAAGAAAGCATATTATCCCTATCAGTCACGAGACCCCAGCAAAAATCTGCTATTCATTTATCTGACTTTCATTTAGCTGCATGTCCAGGCCTTATATTTAGCATCACAATGAAGTGTTTGCCATTTTCTTTTCAGGACAAGCAGGGCTACAAGTAAAACACAAAACAATTTGACATAAACAATTGCATGTTTAAGTTTTATTGACAAATGTCATTTTAAAAAATGTCAGCAAAAGCCTGATAAAAATGAATTTATATGAATGCTGTAAGTACATTAATTATTTGCTCACTAAGAAATTAATATCAAACTAGTCAGTGACAACTGTGTGGAGTTTGTGACAGCATCCTGTAGGTTCATGCTCTACAACATTCGGAGAGTACGACCCTGCCTTACACAGGAAGCGGCACAGGTCCTAATCCAGGCACTTGTCATCTCCCGTCTGGATTACTGCAACTCGCTGTTGGCTAGGCTCCCTGCCTGTGCCATTAAACCCCTACAACTCATCCAGAATGCCGCTGCCCGTCTGGTGTTCAACCTTCCCAAGTTCTCTCACGATAAAGATCTGCCCTTGTCTCACAAACACCGCTCTAGCCCAGCCCCCATTAATCACACAGACTAATGTTTGGTATTTATGGATGCAGAATAATTTGATGGATCCAATAGTACAGAAGTCTGAAGCTCAAACACACAATGTTTATAAGGGATTAGATGTCCAAAACGCACTGGCGTTACAGTGGGACTCATTGGGTTAACCAAGGTCACAGAATGGCACTTGATCCAGAAAGCTAAACTCAGCTACTGCTCTGTTCAATCGTTCAATATCATTACATTTGACATTTCTGACGTAAAAAAAAATT
>NW_028156390.1:37500-95204 GCF_964263955.1 Coregonus lavaretus
CGCTTCTGGGATGAACAATTTAACAACTAGATGAAGGGTCACACACACGCACACACACACTTACACACATACACACACACACACACACACACACACACACACACACACACACACACACACACACACACACACACACACACACACACACACATACATACATACACTGAAGATTTAATTACACAGGGTGGTCATACCTAATACACTGGAGATGTAATTATACAGGGTGGTCTTACCTAATACACTGGAGATGTGTATTAGGTAAGAATTCCAAGATGGCATAGCAGTGCGGTCGTGTTTTCTGTAGTGTCCTCATGTAAATAGCCTGTTTTTTGTCTTTTTGTCTTTTTCGTATATATTTCTCAATCTCACTTTCCATCCTTTAACTAAATATACTTTCCTGCAACCCGCCTCACCCAATGTGGAACGGATTCTATTATTTCTATATACCTTTTTATCTAGAACCTCCGGCTGAAACTAGCCAGCTAACTAGCTACTTGCTATTAGCCACCGTTAGCGGTCTTCACCATTGTCCGTGGCCTGCACTACCTCCAGCCAGCTCTAGCCTGGACAATTATCGGCCAGTCTGCACATCGCGCTATCGAGCCAGAGCATATCGGATTTTCTGCCGGAATCACTGAATCACTGGACCTTAACACCGGATCATCGCAACTAGCTAGCTGCAACCGCTGTTGTTGTTGTTGGCTAATCACCACTGTCCCGAAGCAAGCCCCAGTTAGCCTTGAGCTAGCCTCGAGCCAGGCCCATCTCCCGGCTATCTACCTCTCTGTCAACCGGACAGGACCTCCTAGTGTTGACACGGATCCCCGCCGATCAATCACGACTGGTCTGCCGACGTAATCGTCGGATGTGGTTTCAACAGGCTTCCCGTTGCGACGACCACGAAGATCCATCTGCTAGCCCCGGCCCGCTAGCACACGCAATCAACAGCCGTGCCTCCTGCTCGCCTGTGCCGTAGCAGCCACTCCCGGACTCACTTATTGCTGTTCACTGGACCTTATGATCACTCAGCTACACAGCTGATGCCTGCTGGACTGTTTCTTTATACGGTACCCCATCCTGTTTATCTGTTTAGCCTCAGCTCAAACTTTCGTCGCCATTACCAGCTGTTGTCTTAGCTCTCTCGAATAACACCTGTGATTGCTTTATGCCTCTCTCCCATGTCAATATGCCTTGCCTATTGCTGTTTCGGTTAGTTCTTACTGTACTTTTTCACTGTAGAGCCCCCAGTCCCACTCAACCTGCCTCAGATAGCTCCTTTGTCCCACCCCCGCACACACGCGGAGACCGGCTCAATCGGTGCCTCCAGTGAGGCTATCTCTTTCATCGTTACCCAACGCTTAGGTTTACCTCCACTGTACTCATATCCTTCCATATCCTTGTCTGTACCTTTTATTCTCTGTACCCAACGCACTAGAAGACCAGTTCTTATCCTTATTCTATCCCTCCTCTGTTCCTCTGGTGATGTAGAGGTTAACCCAGGCCCTGTAGCCCCCTGTATCACTCCTACTCCCCAGGCGCTATCATTTGTTGACTTCTATAACCACAAAAGCCTTGGTTTCTTGCATGTTAACATCAGAAGCCTCCTCCCTAAGTTTGAGGTATTCACTGCGTTAGCACACTCCGCCAACCCTGATGTTCTAGCAGTGTCTGAATCCTGGCTTAGGAAGGCCACCAAAGATTTAGAAATGTCCATTCCCAACTACAACATTTTCCATCTAGATAGAACTGCCAAAGGGGGTGGAGTTGCAATCTACTGTAAAAATCCACCTTTCCAGAAATAAGTATCTCACTGTTGCCGCTTGCTACAGACCCCCCTCAGCCCCCAGCTGTGCCCTGGACAGCATATGTGAATTGATTGCCCCCCATCTATCCTCAGAGTTCGTATTGCTTGGTGACCTAAACTGGGATATGCTTAACACCCTGGCCATCCTACAATCTAAACTAGATGCCCCCAATCTCACACAAATTATCAAGGAACCTACCAGGTAAAACCCTAAATCCGTAAACATGGACACCCTCATAGATATCATCCTGACTAATTTACCCTCTAAATACATCTCAGCGATCACTGCCTCATTGCCTGTGTCCGTAATGGGTCCGCGGTCAAACGACCACCCCTCATCACTGTCAAACGCTCCCTAAAACACTTCAGCGAGCAGGCCTTTCTAATTGACCTGGCCCGGGTATCCTGGATGGATATTGACCTCATTCCGTCAGTAGAGGATGCCTGGTTGTTCTTTAAAAGTGCTTTCCTCTCCATCTTAAATAAGCATGCCCCATTCAAAAAATTCAGAACTAAGAACAGATATAGCCCCTGGTTCAACCCAGACTTGACTGCCCTTGACCAGCACAAAAACATCCTGTAGCGTACTGCATTAGCATCGAACAGCCCCCGCGATATGCAACTTTTCAGGAAGTCAGGAACCAATATACACAATCAGTTAGGAAAGCAAAGGCTAGCTTTTTCAAACAGAAATTTGCATCCTGTAGCACTAACTCCAAAAGGTTTTGGGACACTGTAAAGTCCATGGAGAATAAGAGCACCTCCTCCCAGCTGCCCACTGCACTGAGGCTAGGAAACACTGTCACTACCGATAAATCTACGATAATCGAACATTTCAACAAGCATTTTGCTAAGGCTGGCCATGCTTTCCACCTGGCTACCCCTACCCCGGCCACCAGCTCTGCACCCTCCGCTGCAACTTGCCCATGCCCCGCCACCAATCCCGCCGCCGAAATTGTCGCAGCCCCTATTACCAGCCTGTTCAAATTCTCTTTCGTATCGTCTGAGATCCCCAGAGATTGGAAAGCTGGCTTTCGACTCCGTCAATCACCGCATTCTTATTGGCAGACTAAATAGCCTTGGTTTCTCAAATGACTGACACACCTGGTTCACCAACTACTTCTCAGATAGAGTTAAATGTGTCAAATCAGAGGGCCTGTTGTCTGGACCTCTGGCAGTCTCTATGGGGGTGCCACAGGGTTCAATTCTCGGGCCGACTCTATTCTCTGTGTATATAAATGATGTCGCTCTTGCTGCTGGTGACTCTCAGATCCACCTCTACGCAGACGACACCATTTTGTATACATCTGGCCCTTCATTGGATACTGTGTTAACAACCCTCCAAACGAGCTTCAATGCCATACGGCACTCCTTCTGTAGCCTCCAACTGCTCTTAAACGCTAGTAAAACTAAATGCATGCTCTTCAATCGAACGCTGCTTGCACCTGCCCGCCCGACTAGAATCACTACTCTCGGCGGGTCTGACTTAGAATATGTGGACAACTACAAATACCTAGGTGTCTGGTTAGTCCGTAAACTCTCCTTCTAGACTCACATTAAGCATCTCCAATCCAAAGTTAGATCTAGAATTGGCTTCCTATTTCGCAACAAAGCCTCCTTCACTCATGCTGCCAAACATGCCCTCGTAAAACTGACTATCCTACCGATCCTTGACTTCGGCGATGTCATTTACAAAATAGCCTCTAACACTCTACTCAGCAAATTGGATGTATTCTATCACAGTGCCATCCGTTTTGTCACCAAAGCCCATATACTACCCACCATTGTGAGCTGTACGCTCTCGTTGGCTGGCCCTCACTACATATTCGTCGCCAAACCCACTGGCTCCAGGTCATCTATAAATCACTGCTAGGCAAATCCCTGCCTTATCTTAGCTCATTGGTCACCATAGCAACACCCACCCGTAGTATGCCCTCCAGCAGGTATATCTAACTGGTCATCCCCATAACCAACACCTCCTTTGGCCGCCATTCCTTCCAGTTCTCTGCTGCCAATGACTGGAACGAACTGCAAAAATCTCTGAAGCTGGAGACTCTTATCTCCTTCACTAACTTTAAGCATCAGTTGTCAGAACAGCTTACCGATCACTACACCTGTACACAGCCCATCTGAAATTAGCCCACCCAACTACCTCATCCCTATATTGTTATTTACTTTGCTCATTTGCACCCCAGTATCTCTATTTGCACATCATCTTCTGCACATCTATCATTCCAGTGTTAATACTAAATTGTAATTATTTTGCACTATGGCCTATTTATTGCCTTACCTCCACAACTTACTACATTTGCACACACTGTATATAGATTTTCTATTGTGTTATTGACTGTACGTTGTGGTTATCCCATATGTAACTCTGTGTTGTTGTTGTTTTTATCGCACTGCTTTGCTTTATCTTGGCCAGGTCGCAGTTGTAAATGAGAACTTGTTCTCAACTGGCTTACCTGGTTAAATAAAGGTTAAATAAAAAAATTAAAAAATATATGTAATTATACAGGGTGGTCTTACCTGTTAAACTGGAGATTTCATTAGACAGGGGGGTCTTACCTAATACACTGGAGATTTAATTAGACAGGGGATTGTAGAGCGCCGGGAATTTCACAGCAGGGACTTAGCTGGAAAGAAGGGAAAGATAGAAAGAAAAAGCGAAAGAAAGAGAGGGAGGCCAGGGAGAGGACCCTTTCCTTCTCCCTCCTTCCCCCTGCCTCTTCTTCCCGCTCAACCCCCTCCTTCCCCCTTCTCCACATTCCTCACTGCTGTATTTTCTTCATGTTTTCTTATACACTGCACACCCCAGAAAAGTGCCCCCTCCCTCCCTCCTTCTCTAACCCTTTTTTTCCATGCCTTTGAATTAACCAACTCCAGTTAATTGTGCTTCCTTCTCTTTCTCTGTGCTGCTTTCTAAAGACTAACCCTCTTTGGCAGGACTTGACAGGTACATTTCTGTTTTCTACTAAACCAACGTGTGTGTGTGTGTGTGTGTGTGTGTGTGTGTGTGTGTGTGTGTGTGTGTGTGTGTGTGGTGTCTTTTCAGGCATGTGTAATGGTTGATCTAGTGCATGTTTATCAAAGCCTCTCTCCTTTTGTTCTGTGGTTGCTCCAGTTATTCTCTTTGTGTACACAGACACACACCCACCCACACAAACCACACAAACAAATGCACACACAAACACACGCTCGCTCGCTCGCACGCACACACACACACACACACACACACACACTCATGTTGGCTATCATGTTGGCTATCATGCTTACCCTGTTGTTTTGCAGGTGTGTCTTTGCTCTAATGTCTGTGTTTGGTGTTCATTGTGGTTGTCACAGGTATATCTATGTGATGCTGCTAATGTTCCGCTGGTTATGTTGTTCAAAGCTTCTGCCAAAATGACCACAGAATGTTCGTGGTTGTGACTCTTTGCTACCTATCTTCTGTGGTGTTGGTGTATGATGGTTGATGAAATGTCGTGCCCATATTGCCCATATTGCCTGTCTTAACAGTAGACTGTGTTGGTTTGTTGCAGGTATTTCTTTGCTGTGCTGGCCATCCTGACCATTCTGGGGGTGCTGAATGGTTTGGTCCTTCTCCCTGTGTTGCTGTCTTACTTTGGCCCCTATCCAGAGGTCAGATGGTTTCTCCTGCAGAAATACTCACACCCAGAGACCTATAATGGCACGCACACACACATTTTTTACACACAAATATTTTTTACACACACATTTTTTACGCACATATTTTGGTGAATCAACGCTAACTTTTAATTGAATGTTCTAACACGAGCTCATCATAAAACATTTTTGCAGAATAGTTTGTGTAAAAAACAAAGGAATAAAAATAATTGGCTCATCTCCTCACGCCTCCCTCCTTACTCTGTCCCCCTCAGGTGACCCCTGTTGATGGCCGTATCCAGTTACCCACCCCGTCCCCAGAGCCCCCTCCTCACGTGGTCCGCTTCTCCGTCCACCCCTGCCACACCACCTCAGGGACGGGGACAGGTACAGGCTCTGACTCGTCAGACTCTGAGTACAGCTCCAACACCACGGTATCAGGCATCAGCCAGGAGCTGCAGCAGTACGACCTCCCCACCACTAGAGGCAGAGCTGGGAGAGCAGAGGAGGTGCGACTAGGAGCTGTGCCAAGAAGGACAGCTAGACAAGGAAACACCACGGCCTACTCTTTTTCTTCTGTAAGTGCTTCGGATAATGCCCACACACACACACGTGACATAAGCTCACACTCTCTGTTTGAACATGTTGAACATGTGTACAAGTTGTTCTGATCTTCTGATCTCTCTCCTGTCAGTCGGTGCTGCCGGAGTCGGGTGCCCACCCCGGTGCATCCCGTCGCTTAAACAAGAGGGACCTACAGTCGCTGCCCCGAGCCCACCCGCGCATGGACGCTTTTGAAATTGCTACTGAGGCTGGAGGCCATTATGGCTCCGGGGGCCATTTTGTCTCGGGAGGCCACAGAGAACGCTCTGCAGGGCACAGAACCCGTCCATCCCACAACCCCCGGCACAATCGCCACCAACCTCCCCACCCTAACCCCGCCCCTACTTACTGCCAGCCAATCACCACGGTAACGGCCTCTGCGTCAGTTACCATCGCTGTCCACTCTGCCCCTCCCCCCACTCAAAGCCCCACCTCCTCTTACCCAGGACACACTGCAGCGGACAGTTACCACACAGCAGGTGGCGCAGAGCCCGAGCCTGCCTTCCAGGACCCCCATGTGCCACTGGAGGTCCATACGGGTTGCAGAGGAACCAAGATGGACGCCAAGGTGGAGGCCATGGAGCTCCAGGATGTGGAGTGTGAGGCAGCTGAGAGCGACTGTGGTAGGAGGGCAAGCTGAGGTGAGCCCCAATGGAGTTTGTAGCTTCTCAGGACAATGAAGTAATTCACATGTTGGTATTACATCCACAAAGGATTTGCAATGAATGTTCCTTTTCCTTCTTTGGTTTTATTACTTGCAAAAATGTCCCTATTCAGTCCTTCAAAACCCTTTTTACTGCAAACTGAACATAATATATTGAGCGTTGTGCCTTTAGAGAGTGAGATGTGTTTGTTGTCATGACAGTTTTCTAACTGTGTGTTGTCTGTCTCTCTGTTGTTCCAGTGGAGGAGAGCAGAAGCACAACGGCCAAAGATGGACTCCCTCTCTCACTCAGTGGCCCGACACAGTGCAGCGAGACACATAACACAGTGGTGGCTAGTGCCATGGTGCTCATTTTTACTGTAACCCCGTGGATGTTTGTCTTAGATATCTCTATCCATATTTAAAAGATGTATACTTATGTAAAGATGAACAAAAAAGTAGCTATAATGTAGCTCCTTTTTTTAACAGACTGGGGACGTAATTTGCTATGGCGTGTGTGTGTTTTTGGTTTTACTGTCCTTGTCGGGACCAGAAGTCATCACAAGGACAGTAAAACAAGGAAAATGTGAGACATTTAGCTGGTCCCCACAAGGACAAAGGCTATTTTAAGCTTAGGGGTTAGGTTTAGGGTTAGGGTTACAATTGGGGTTATGGTTAGAATTAGGGTTAGGAGTTAGGGTTAAGTTAGGGGTTTGGGGTTAAGGTTAGGGTAAAGGTTAGGGTTAGGTTAAGGCTCAAGGTTAGGGGTCAGGGAAAATAGGATTTTGAATGGGAATCAATTGTTTGGTCCCCACAATGATAGTAAAACAAATGTGTGTGTGTGAGAAATCTCTGATTACTGTTGTTCACTCATCTGTGGATCTGTGCCATGAGGAAGCTTCATCTAGACAATACATTTCAGCATACATTGTTGCTGCTTAAGATATTTTGTAATAATGTATAATAACTTGTATAATAATTCTATGCAAATGTTTATTTTACGTTAGAAAGTGAGTGAGTGTGTAAACGTGATTGTGGGTTTGTGTGTGTGCGTGGGTGGGTGGGTGGGTAACTCATCGGATACATCTCTAAAAAGAAATAGACTAACAATCACGTCAAGTGAAACTACTCAATAACTACACAGGGCATCAATGTGTGTGTATATATGTGTGTGTGCAGGTGTGTATGTTTGTACGAGTATGTGTGTGTATGTTTGTGTATAAAGGTACTCTTTTTTTAAATAATGAATTTGCATATCACAAACCTGTGGTAGTTATGAAACAATTACTGTTGAACTCTGACTCACGCTATGCGTGCTATTTAAGACGAGCAAATATGTAGAAGATATAAAATATGTTTGTTGTGACTTGGCTGTCCATCGAACTCAATTACCCATCTCCCATTTCCTCTGGTGATGTCATAGCTCTCGGCAGCCATCTTATAGTAGAATGAGTGAGCGTAAAAGTATCACTCCCATAGTTAAAGTGGAACTGACAGTGTTTTAACTACTTTATAGATATGAAACAAACAGACAATCATAATATCAGTAAAAAATATAAAATTCCTAGTTTATGCTACAAAATAAAAAAGGTTATATTTGACTCAACGTTCCATGACGTACACTAAGGCATTGTTGGCAGAATAGATGGATACAGTTCAATGCATGATTAATATAATTCACCAATACATTTCTTGGTAGTCCAAAAAATATTGCTATCAGGTTTGAAATCACAGCTGGCCTGTTACATTGTTTGCTGACTCCATTCAGGATGCACTGTTTCAGTTTCAATGACTCAATATTTTGGACAAAATCTGACGATTGTAACTAAGTCTGGGAATGTCAATACAATTAAACTAGCAAGGGCAATGATCACAAGTCAGTCATAATGTGGCTAATAGGCTAGCGTATCTATTTATGTAGCAAGCTAAAAACACAGAGCCTTATGTTAGCTAGCTAGCTGCTAGGAGGATGTCATGTCATGCCATTGAAGGAGTGGGTGAGTGACTGTCATTTTTCCCTCATATCGTTTTTCGGTGGCTATAGCCAGGCTAGGGATGCAGGTGTCATTTGGTTAGCTAGTAAGAACTTGAACGACTGTTATCCAGTTAGCATATCTCTTGCATTCGCAAATTCTCTCTGGATATCTATTCTGATTTCAGAGCACTCTCGTCTGAGTGTGCCAGAGCGCAGAATAACTGATGAATTTACGAACACGCAACACCCACTGAATATGGAATATGACCGGTATCAGTAAACGTAGGGAAAAAAAGTAATAGTTAGTCACGAATGCTCTAGATAACATGTAAACAGCCTAATCAGCTCTGCTAAGGCAAGTAAAATGATCAGAGTGAGGTGTTCTCACATTTGTGTCTGGAAGTAGCAAGTTAGCCAACTTTAGCCAGTTAGCTTGGGTGATTGGTTGGGACAAGCATGCAGTGGCAGGCAAGCTGCAGAAGGATGAGTAGTCTACAATTCTCCATTGTTTATCAGTGCAATTTTGATGGCCAACTAGCTGAAAAAGTTTGAGATGGTTTATCTAATGTTCCTTCGTTAGATTTTAGCTCATCTTGCTCTGGCTAGCATTAGTTGTTGATCTCCCAAGTGGCGCAGCAGTCTAAGGCACTGCATCTCAGTGCTTGAGGTGTCAGTACAGACACCCTGATTCGATTCAAGGCTGTATCACAACTGGCCGTGATTGGGAGTCCCATAGGGCGGTGCACAATTGGCTCAGCGTTGGCCGGTGTACGCCATCATTTTAAATAAGAATTTGTTCTTAACTGACTTGCCTAGTTAAATTAAGGTTACATTTGTTGTTGATGTGCATAATTGAGGGAGAGAGAGCCTATCTATTCATGGTTGTTTGATCAATAGGACTGTAAAGTTCCCAAATGTAGGAGGACTCCCGTTGTGTTTACATATTTGCAGAAATCCATTTAGGTGTATTTTGTGGCTTTTGGCGAATGCATTCTAATGATCTAAAGTCGCGCTGTTGCAACTGCCTGTAAACACACAGTCCAGTTCAAAGTGAATGATGGCAGGCCCGTATGGAAAATGGTTTGTTTGTGTAAATGCCTACTGTAGCTCGGATTGGCTATAGCGCACCGGTCTGTGTAGACTCCGGTCTTGGACGAGACAGATGTTTTTATTAGGTTTTATTTACTGCAGTGTCTATTAATTGTCAAAACGCATGGCCGCTTTCCCACTTTATATTGCTATAGAATTTTCACAAATGCCTTAGTATACGTAATTCCCAAACATTCTAAGAATTTATAAAAATGTTTTTAAAAGTGTAATATTCTTCCTGGGGGTGTATATGAACATATTTATATAAGATGTTGCCAAAATGCTGTCAATTCCACTTTAATGCATATTGCAATTGGTGGGCAAAATCTATGGTAGCAAGTCAAGGCCATTATGGAGGATATTGTTGTGAAATGTACAGCTTTGTTAGTCTCCTTTTTTTTGTCTTAAAAAAAGAAAAATATGAATGCGACTTCTGTTATTCTCACTGTAAATATACATTGTTGTCCTATCTCTAGTGATAAGCTACAGCTACGGTATTACCCTACTCAACATGGCACTTGACTGAATTACACGTTTAATTCACAAGAAACTCTTTCTCTCTCCACCCCTGTCTTTCTTTCTCTTTATCCAATAAGCTACCCCGTCCAGAGAGCTGAAGGGTTTAGCACCATCTGGTCTAACAATACTGTGTGTGTGTGTGTGTGTGTGTGTGTGTGTGTGTGTCCGTCCTCCTCTCTCTGCCCTCCTCAGAGACAGCAAAGACAACTGGGCACAATTTATCCCCAGCCGTCCCCACCCAACCTCACCTCGTAAAAATCCATAACATAACGCCATGACACTAATTGGAAGTTCCCCCTCAACTGCCAAATGGCACAGGCCAAAGCCTCAAGGGTCAGGGTTCACTAAGCCCTCCCGCCACCCACCTCCCCATCACGCCCAGTTTGTGTGTGTCAGTCACATCTTTCCAGCTCCCCCATACCCCCCCCCCCCTCCACATACACACAGACTTCCTGTCCAACACATGTAGCTATGTGTCTCTTTTTGTGTGTCAGCTGCTTGAGTCAAATTCTGTTTCTTTTTTGGGTTTTTGTTTCATTTTCTTCTGATGTCACATTGGCAATAATGGAGAGAAATCATGGCTGGCAACTCTTTTCTTAATTTTTTACATGTTTTGTTTCTGTTTGGTTTTTCAA
Source organism: Coregonus lavaretus (assembly GCF_964263955.1). Taxonomy (NCBI): domain Eukaryota; kingdom Metazoa; phylum Chordata; class Actinopteri; order Salmoniformes; family Salmonidae; genus Coregonus; species Coregonus lavaretus. The sequence goes on from NW_028156390.1 coordinate 48,393, forward strand.
CGTTGAATTTGCGATATTTATATTTTTGTATTAAAATATGTTTTTGTTTTGTTTACTTTCAATATTGGTCATAAATGCCAGTGGATAACAAATGCAGGGATTTTTATGTCTATTGAAAAACACTATTACAGTTGTTGTTTTGACATGAATGGAGTTCAATCTGTATAAAGTGCTTACTAATGTTAAGTAGGGGAAAAAAGAGTATATAACATTTACACTACAAGACTCACCATAGCTCTTAGAGGATTTTAAAAGGAAAAAAAAGAATCTATGGTTTTCTACAGACTGCCATTTGGTCTTGGTTGGCGAGGATATATGTTGTTTCAGTTACAAAGATAAATGTATGCCATATAATTTATTTATATGAAAATGTATTTTTGTAGTGTACATAGTTGTTGTCAAGTTATTTGACAGAAGTATATTTTTAAAGAGTTTATATGTAATGATACCATAACAGAGAAAATTCCTACGGTGCACACTTTCATTGCTAACTGGCTCTCTGACGACATTGACTGACTCGTCCCACTCAGTATTATCTATCATAGGGGAGAGAAAACTCAGCAAGCTGTTTCTATGGGTATGTGAAAGGCTAGCCATGAAAGTAGAAATTGTACTAGCTTTCTAAATATTAATGTTCAAACACTGATAGAATTCTAACAATTAAAAATATAACTTATTTGTCTCTTTTTTTATAACTTTAATAAATGGATCTTAAACAAATCGTTTGTTGTTGACTTTGGGTCGATGATTTCAGAAATGGTGTTGATATCCTGAAACACAGAACATCTTCTCTGCCCTCCTCAGAGACAGCTGTCACGGATCCCCCCGGTACTGCTGCTCATTCCGTTCACCAGTTCCAGAGGTCTACGTCACCGGCTTTCTAGGCGTCACTGACATGGATCATTACCACCAACCCCGGACTGTCTTGTCTCATTAAGCACACCTGGTTCCCATTCCCCCTGATTAGTATGTGTATATACAGTGGGGAGAACAAGTATTTGTTACACTGCCGATTTTGCAGGTTTTCCTACTTACAAAGCATGTAGAGGTCTGTAATTTTTATCATAGGTACACTTCAACTGTGAGAGACGGAATCTAAAACAAAAATCCAGAAAATCACATTGTATGATTTTTATGTAATTCATTTGCATTTTATTGCATGACATAAGTATTTGATCACCTACCAACCAGTAAGAATTCTGGCTCTCACAGACCTGTTAGTTTTTCTTTAAGAAGCCCTCCTGTTCTCCACTCATTACCTTTATTAACTGCACCTGTTTGAACTTGTTACCTGTATAAAAGACACGTGTCCACACACTCAATCAAACAGACTCCAACCTCTCCACAATGGCCAAGACCAGAGAGCTGTGTAAGGACATCAGGGATAAAATTGTAGACCTGCACAAGGCTGGGATGGGCTACAGGACAATAGGCAAGCAGCTTGGTGAGAAGGCAACAACTGTTGGCGCAATTATTAGAAAATGGAAGAAGTTCAAGATGACGGTCAATCACCCTCGGTCTGGGGCTCCATGCAAGATCTGACCTCGTGGGGCATCAATGATCATGAGGAAGGTGAGGGATCAGCCCAGAACTACACGGCAGGACCTGGTCAATGACCTGAAGAGAGCTGGGACCACAGTCTCAAAGACAACCATTAGTAACACACTACGCCGTCATGGATTAAAATCCTGCAGCGCACGCAAGGTCCCCCTGCTCAAGCCAGCGCATATCCAGGCCCGTCTGAAGTTTGCCTTTGACCATCTGGATGATCCAGAGGAGGAATGGGAGAAGGTTATGTGGTCTGATGAGACAAAAATATAGCTTTTTGGTCTAAACTCCACTCGCCGTGTTTGGAGGAAGAAGAAGGATGAGTACAACCCCAAGAACACCATCCCAACCGTGAAGCATGGAGGTGGAAACATCATTCTTTGGGGATGCTTTTCTGCAAAGGGGACAGGACGACTGCACCGTATTGAGGGAAGGATGGATGGGGCCATATATCGCGAGATCTTGGCCAACAACCTCCTTCCCTCAGTAAGAGCATTGAAGATGGGTCGTGGCTGGGTCTTCCAGCATGACAACAACCTGAAACACACAGCCAGGGCAACTAAGGAGTGGCTCCGTAAGAAGCATCTCAAGGTCCTGGAGTGGCCTAGCCAGTCTCCAGACCTGAACCCAATAGAACATCTTTGGAGGGAGCTGAAATCCATATTGCCCAGCGACAGCCCCGAAACCTGAAGGATCTGGAGAAGGTCTGTATGGAGGAGTGGGCCAAAACCCCTACTGCAGTGTGTGCAAACCTGGTCAAGACCTACAGGAAACATATGATCTCTGTAATTGCAAACAAAGGTTTCTGTACCAAATATTAAGTTCTGCTTTTCTGATGTATCAAATACTTATGTCATGCAATAAAATGCAAATTAATTACTTAAAAATCATACAATGTGATTTTCTGGATTTTTGTTGTAGATTCCGTTTCTCACAGTTGAAGTGTACCTATGATAAAAATTACAGACCTCTACATGCTTTGTAAGTAGGAAAACCTGCAAAATCGGCAGTGTATCAAATACTTGTTCTCCTCACTGTATGTGCCCTCTGTTCCCCATTGTCCTTGTCGATTATTGTCCCATGTCCGTTGGTCTCGTGAGTACTGTGTATTGTGCTCTGGTTGTTTACGGGTCTCGTCCCGTGTATTGTGTAGAGGTTACACCTCACTCTTTGTTTGGGTTACATCCCTTTTATATTTATATACAAATGTTTGTGTTGGGTAGAGTAATAAAACCCTTAATATGTATTCCTGCGCCTGTCTTCTAATCATTATACAACGTGACAACGGCAAAGACAACTGGCCCCAATACTGACCTCACCTCGTAGAAATCCACAACATAAGGCCATGACAGTGCTATGTGAGGTATGTTCATAACATACAATAAGATACTGTACTTACCACAAATTACAACACCTTTTCATAATAGTAAAATGCACAGAACATGTTTTTGTTAAAGTGCCACTCGTTTTGAGCAAAATAGTTGTTGTTTTTTACCTCCATGAATATTGTTTAACATGTACTGTATGGTTTCACACTTTATATTATCTTGAACCGATATAATTTTAATGAGTAGTTACTTTACTTGATGTAAAGTGTTGCCAGAATCCTTGTTGATTATGGAGCATTTCCCCCTGTACATCACTAGGTCAAAACCTTTTAGGTGAACACTGTCAGGTACAACCGCCCTGTCCTTGTCTCCTCTCCTCTCCCGCCTCTCCATTGGAACGCGCTGACATCTGGTCCTGAACCCAGCAGCTCCCTCTTACAGCCAACTTCACCTCCCTCATTCCCTCCATCCCTCCCTCCGCTCCCCTGTTCGGCATGAATTTGATGGACAGCTTTATAGACTGCAAGGAAATTGGTTGTAGTTACATTTCAGCTGGTCTGTTCGGAGTAATGAAAAGGGGCATGTGGCCTTGAGCTAACAATGATGAAGACCCAGTCAGACTCAGGTTCAGGCTCAGTCTTAGGTGACCTCCTCTCTCTGTTTACTGACTGGCTAATTGACTGACAGACTAGCTGACTGACTGGCTGACTAACTGGCTGACTGACAATGACTGACTGACTGGCTGACTGACAATGGCTGGCTGACTGACTGAATGATTGACTGACTAGCTGACTGAATGACTGACTGAATTACTGAAGTCCCGGCTCTTAACCTCTTAACGATCTGACCCTTTTTTTCAATTTTCACCTAAAATGACATACCCAAATCTAACTGCCTATAGTTAAGGACCTGAAGCAAGGATATGCATATTCTTGATACCATTTTAAAGGAAACACTTTGACGTTTGTGGAAATGTGAAATGAATGTAGGAGAATATTACACATTAGATCTGGTAAAATATACTACAAACAAAAAAACATGTTTTCAAATTATTATTTTTTATCATCTTTGAAATGCAAGAGAAAGGCCACAATATAATATTGCAGTTTAGGCGCAATTTAGGTTTTGGCCACTAGATAGTAGCAGTATGTGTGCAAAGTTTCAGATTGATCCAGTGAAGCATTGCAATACTGGACTATTTTCTATCAAGTCTGCCCAAATGTGCCGAATTGGTCAATTGATACATTTTCAAGTACATAACTATAGAGAACATACAAAAATGAGTTAGTAATAAAAAATATAAGTTTACACACTCCCAGGAATGTCATACATGATGGATCATTAGCTTATACACTAACTTTCGCACAACTAGATGGCCGGGTGGGGTGGGTGTGGAGCCAGAGACAGCATGGGTTCAAACTGTAAAAACCAGTTCCTACATTTCAACATAAAAATTGATTTTATCAAACAAAACTATGCTACATTTTATCTCTGGGACCCTTAGGATGACAAATCAGAGCAAGTACATGATTTACTTTCAGAGGTGAATGTATCAAACCAATTGTCGTGATAAGTTTTATGTTGTTGTGCACTCTCCTCAAACAATAGCATGGTCTTTTTTTCACTGTAATAGCTACTGTAAATTGGACAGTGCAGTTAGATTAACATTAATTTAAGCTTTCTGCCCATATAAGACATGTCTATGTCCTGGAAAGTTTGCTGTTACTTACAACAGTCATGCTAATCACATTAGCGCACGTTTGCTCAACCATCCCGTATACGGGACTCCGGTCTTTTTTTCACTGTAATAGCTACTGTAAATTGGACAGTGCAGTTAGATTAACATTAATTTAAGCTTTCTGCCCATATAAGACATGTCTATGTCCTGGAAAGTTTGCTGTTACTTACAACAGTCATGCTAATCACATTAGCGCACGTTTGCTCAACCATCCCGTATACGGGACTCCGGTCTTTTTTTCACTGTAATAGCTACTGTAAATTGGACAGTGCAGTTAGATTAACATTAATTTAAGCTTTCTGCCCATATAAGACATGTCTATGTCCTGGAAAGTTTGCTGTTACTTACAACAGTCATGCTAATCACATTAGCGCACGTTTGCTCAACCATCCCGTATACGGGACTTACAACAGTAATGAACAAGTGTTTCCTGTACCTGTCCTTTCAGCCCTGAGCTCTGGATGATGGGGGGAATGTGAGGGAGGAGAAGAGAAGGAGAGAAAGGGGTGAGGGCTATTTAAGAGGTTGAAACTCCCAGAGTAATGGACTATTCAACTGTGGCTCCCTGCCCAGGGTCTGTGACAATAGACGTAGAAGTAGTTTATTTTCTCTCCCTCTTTCTCTCTATCGATCTCTCTCTTTCTCGCCCTCTTTCTCTTCCTCTTTCTCTCTATCGATCTCTCCCCCTTTCTCTCTATCGATCTCGCTCTCTTTCTCTCTATCGATATCTCTCTCTTTCTCTCACTCTCACTCTCTCAAGCCTCCAAAGACAAATTCTTATCTTAAACATTTGTGATGAAGAAAGCTTCACTGTGAGTTACTAAATCCACTGCCTTTCCCCCCTCCCTCCCTCCCTCCCTCCCTCCCTGAAAGGCTTGTCCGTCATCACCTGCCACTAGAGCTGAACCCTTTAAGTGTATACACTCCTCAACATGAGTAATTGCTCTGTTGACATGACTGGAATGGACACGCACGCGCACCCTACACACACACACACACACACACACACAATCTCCTGCCAGGGCCAGATTTACACATTCTTTCTGCAAGTGGAGAAAGGGATAACTCTGTTGGAGACATCAGATGGTGTGCTGATACGATATGACTCCACATCCAGACCAATGGAGCTTTACCTCCGAGGCCTCACTGATACCTTGAAAACCATTCAGGTGTTTCCAAAAGCTTGTCTTGAGTGTCAGCCACATCTTACACAAAAGATGTAACAGTAGTTTCAGCTTGATTCCTATGACATTAACTGTTCTCAGCCAATGACATGTCTAACCTGACTTATGTATGTTGTTGCAGTTCAGTTGGCAAGACTAAACCAAACTACAGTAGGCCTAGAATGATCTGATTATCTGTCCAAATCATTTGCTAATTGTATACACTGAGTGTACAAAACATTAGGAACACCTTCCTAATATTGAGTTGCACCCCTTTTGCCCTCAGAACACCCTCAATCCGTCGGGCCATGGACTCTACAAGGTGTCGAAAGTGTTCCACAGGGATGCTGTTGATTCCAATGCTTCCCACCTTTGTGACAAGTTGGCTGGATGTCCTTTGGGTGGTGGACCATTCTTGATACACACAGGAAACTGTTGAGCATGAAAAACTCAGCAGCGTTGCAGTTCTTGATAAAATCTGGCACCTACTACCATACCCCGTTCAAAGGCACTTAAATATTTTGTCTTGCTCATTCACCCTCTGAATGGGACACATACACAATCCATGTCTCAATTGTCTCAAGGTTTAAAAGATTTCTTTAAAATCCTTAAGAGTCTATTGACACACCCATGTGTCAATCTAAGTAACATAATTTTAAAAATCCCCATAAAATCAGTCAGTTTAAGCTAGAGATATAAGTGTTGGCTGTGTCTCAATCCACCTATGTCAGCCTTCCGCATATGCGGTGGAATGTGATTGAGCTACAGTGGTGTTTGTCAGACCATGAGACATCCCAAAAATAGGTCTTCTCACAAAAACTTCTGTAGGGTCCGAACAGTTTGGCCTACAAACTCATGAACACAATGGTGTTCTCCGTTCTGCTCTATGACCCCCACAAGTGTCACGGGACTCGTCTGAAGTTGGTAACGCTGATGTGCCAACTTCTGTCTGTAGCGTCCGAACCGTTTGAGCTACAAACTAGTATGACCCCACTATGGAAAGGGGAGACTCTCACGAACATGATGGTGTTCTCCATTTTGCTCTAAAAGTGTTACGGGACTCGTCTGAAGGTAACCCATACAAATGAATGGAAGTATGGAGGTAGTTTTGTGCCCCCAAAAATATGGGGTTAAATATGTGTCCCCAAAAAATATTTCCTGAGCTTTCTTATACTGTATCTCCTAGACTGTCTTTTTTGCCATTTATTAATGTCTTATTCAATGCGTTTCTATGGGCTATAGTAAATGCAATATTTTATCATATATGTGTTTATAAATATGTGTTATACCTAAAGGGGTCCTACAATTCAAAATCAAATAGCTAAATGGTCCATGGTATGACCATCTTAAAACAATTCCATATGTTAGCTTAGTACCCCCCTCCCCCCCCTTCCCAACAGCTTAGACTTTTAGAGGTTAACCTGAAGTGGATTTCACAAGTGACATCAATAAGGGATCATAGCTTTCACCTAGATTCACCTGGTCAGTCTATGTCATGGAAAGAGCAGGTGTTCCTAATGTTTTGTACAATCAGTGTATATTAGTAATTCAACTATCCTACAGACACTGTTACGCTGGTGATACTGTATGCTTTCTGGATTGTTCAGGGAGAGCGTAGCTATTGATGTGGGAGAGTCTGAGCTGGGCTTGAACCAGCGATCCTGCATATAATGGCCAAATCCTTTCACCACCTATGCCATGAAGATCCTGACCTGTTGGCAGAGGTGGTATTTCATTCACATCCAGGGAGGCTCCAGAAGCACATTGTGTTGCAGCATGGGAGGCTTAGCCTGGCCTGGCATGGCTTGGTCTGCTCTCCCAACTAGGGATCCGTTTGATTTGGCTGACTGTTCACAGAGAGACAACAGTAGGGTGTTCAGGAGAATGTGGGGTCTGTAGTCCCACTGGCCATCCCTTATATTATATAACCCACAGCTAGAACTACAGCTCCAGATACAGCAACCTATGCTCTGTTCTGCTCTGCTCCGGGTAATAACACATTGAAGGACCCATGTGAGGATGCTGAGACCTATTTCTGCTATTTGATCATGCGAGCTGTGGACATATCTGGGGAAGCGTTGACCCAGACTGTGTGTGTGCGTCTCTTTCGCTCTCATTCTGGGAGTCATTACAGTTGGAATTCAGAGTGCTGAAATCTGACCTCTCATCGTTACCCACATGAAAAAATACTGTAGTGTATTCTATGGTAGGAATACTAGAGTGTTTTTGTGGACTTACTGTAGTGTGCTGTAGTATTTACAGTTTACTATAGTATAAATACTGTAGTAAAAAATAGTATTATATACTATAGTAATTACTGTAGTGTTTTTGCAGACTGCAGTACACTGTAGTATTTACTGTAGTGTTTTTGGGGACATTACTGTAGTATTTACTAAAGTGTCTTTCTCCTTGAAGAAAACTACCGGAGAAATACTAAAAGGACTGGGGTCTGAACTGGGAGTTCAGCGCTTCTGCTCTTTTATATAACCTGTAGGGAACACAATATATGGTCTGTACTTGACATGTAGATTTCTCACTTACAGGTGGCACAAATTGGGATATGGGGGAGGGGAATTGGCAGGAAATATGCAAATGTGGCTGTAGTGGTTAAGTGGACTGCAGCTTTTTTGCCAACATTTCTGTAGTATTTACTACAGTGTATTTTGTGTGGCTAATACTGCAGTATTTACTATAGTATTCAACAGTATACTACACAATTATATACTAAGTACTACACATGATCGATGGATACTCCAGTGTGTAGTATAGTATTCTACGGTGTACTACAGTTTACTACAGAATTCTACTGTACTGTAGTATTCTATAGTAAACTGTAGTATTTTTTTATGTGGGTTTGTAAGAACAGAACAAGACAAAGGAGGACAGACAACAGAGGGGAGGATGGTGTAGAAGGTGTTTATTCAGTGTGGTGTTAGGAGCTGTGGCCCAGCTGCTAGACTGTCGTAAGCCATACGCTGCCATTTGTCATCTGCATGTGTCCTGTGTGTGTGTTTGTGTGTGTGTGTGTGTGTGGTGTGTGTTATTGGTTTTACTATACTTGTGGGAACCAGAAGTCCTCATAAGGATAGTAAAATAAGGAAAATCCGTACAAGTGGGGACATTTCGCCAGTCCCCACAAAAAAAACTGCTATTTTAGGCTTAGGGGCTAGGGTTAGGGTTAGGAGTTAGGGGTTAAGGTTAGGGTTAGGTTAAGTTTAGGTTTAGGTTTAGGGTTAGGGAAAATAGGATTTGGAATGGGAATCAATTGTTTGGTCCCCACAAGGATAGTGAAACAAACTTATCCAAATAGCAATTTAAAGTTTTTAAATTGTATGGAAATGCAGTAAATGAGTTTAAACTTTCTTAACATTTCTTGGATGGGGGTTGGAATGAAAACCCCTCAGCACACCGTTGCATGTTTAGACTGACTCATTCCGCTCCAGCCATTACCATGAGCCCTGTGGTGTGGGTGGATGGGTGGATGTGTTTTTGAGCGAGAGATAGAAAGTGAAATGTGTGTGTGTGTGTGTGTGTGTGTGTGTGTGTGTGTGTGTGTGTGTGTGAAGCCAATGTGCTCCGTCTCCCCTCTCCAAGAATCTCTCCATATTCCTCTCTCCCTCCATATACTTCTCTCTCATTCTCTCTCTCCCCCTCCCTACATCTCCTTCCCTCTCTCTTCTAACTGACAACCATCTGGTTATGTGAATGTAGAGATTGGCTCCAACACGTCAGTCTTTAAGATGATGTACATGTGTTTATGGTGAAGATGACAAACTAATGCTGAATGTCCTTTATTCTTCCCTTTGGTTTATACACTACAAAAGGTATGTGGACATCTGCTCGTCGAACATCTCATTCCAAAATCATGGGCATTAATATAGAATTGGTCCACCCTTTGCTGCTATACCAGCCTCCACTCTTCTGGGAAGGCTTTCCACTAGATGTTGGAACATTGCTGTGGGGAGTTGCTTCCATTCAGCCACAAGGGCATTAGTGAGGTCGAGCACTGATGTTGGGTGATTAGGCCTGGCTCGCAGTCGGCGATCCAATTCATCCCAAAGGTGAATTTCTGTATGGACTTCGCTTTGTTCACGGGGGCATTGTCATGCTGAAACAGGAAAGGGTCCTCCCCAAACTGTTGCCACAAAGTTGGAAGCACAGTATCGTCTAGAATTTCATTGTATGCTGTAGTGTTATGACTTCCCTTCACTGGAACTAAGTGGCCGAGCCCGAACCATGAAAAACAGCCCCAGACCATTATTCCTCCTCCACCAAACTTTACAGTTGGCACTATGCATTCAGGCAGGTAGCGTTATCCTGGCATTCGCCAAACACAGATTCGTCCACCGGACTGCCAGTTGGTGAAGCATGATTCATCACTCCAGAGAACGCATTTCCACTGCTCCAGAGTCCAATAGCCGCAAGCTTTACACCACTCCAGCCGATGCTTGGCATTGCGCATGGTAATCTTATATTAAGCAAACGAGATGGAACGATATTCTTGTTGTTTAACCTCTTAAGGATCTGACCCTTTTTTTCAATTTTTGCCTCAAATGACATACCCAAATCTAACTGCCTGTAGCTCAGGACCTGAAGCAAGGTTATGCATATTCTTGATACCATTTGAAAGGAAACACTTTGAAGTTTGTGGAAATGTGAAATTAATGAAGGAGAATATAACACATTAGATCTGGTAAAAGATAATACAAACAACAAAACATGCGTTTTCTATTATTGTTTTTGTTCCATCATCTTTGAAATGCAAGAGAAAGGCCACAATATAACATTGCAGTTTAGGCGCAAGCAGTGTGTGCAAAGTTTCAGATTGATCCAGTGAAGCATTGCAATACTGGACTATTTTGTATCAAGTCTGCCCAAATTGTCACGATCGTTAACGGAAGATACGGACCAAGGCGCAGCGTGATAAGCGTACATTTTATTAAGTACTAAACTCACGACAAAACAACAAACAAACAAACAAACAAAACGTGAAGTCCTAGGTTACACAAAACAAACCTTAACGGAACGAAATCCCACACCGACTAGTGCCAAACAGGCTGCCTAAGTATGGTCCCCAATCAGAGACAACGAGCTACAGCTGCCTCTGATTGGGAACCACCCTGGCCAACATAGATCCAAACGATCTAGAACCTAAACATAGAAAAACTTAACATAGAAAATACACACCCTGGCTCAACATTTAAGAGTCCCCAGAGCCAGGGCGTGACACAAATGTGACGAATTGGTCAATTGATACATTTTCAAGTACATAACTATAGAGTACATACAAAAATAATATGGTAATACAAAATATAAGTTTACACACTCCCAGGAATGTCATACATTATGGATCATTAGCTTATACACTAATTTTCACACATCTAGATGGCCGGGCGGGGTGGGTGGTTGTGGAGCCAGAGACAGCATGGGTTCAAACTGTAGAAACCAGTTCCTACATTTGAATATAAAAATTGATTTTATCAAACAAAACTATGCTACATTTTATCTCTGGGACCCTTAGGATGACAAATCAGAGCAAGATTACTAAATGTAAGTACATGATTTACCTTCAGAGGTGAATGTATCAAACCAGTTGCCGTGATAAGTTGTTTGTTGTTGTGCACTCTCCTTAAACAACAGCATGGTATATTTTTCACTGTAATTCTACTGTAAATTGGACAGTGCAGTTAGATTAACAAGACTTTAAGCTTTCTGCCCATATAAGACATGTCTATGTCCTGGAAAGTTTGCTGTTACTTACAACAGTCATGCTAATCACATTAGCGCACTTTAGCTCAACCGTCCCGTATACGGGACACCGATCCCGTAGAGGTTAAATTTACAGACAGCCAGGACCTTGGCCCAGGGAACACTTCAAAACTCAGAAAATATTAATAGTAAAGTACAGATACTCCTTTAAAAAAATCCTTAACTAGTACTTTAAAGTACTTTTACTTAGTTACTTTACACCACTGCACACACACACACACACACAAAAACATTACCCTCCTCTTTGTTTAAACTAAGGCTGTTTGTCTCCGCCAGCAAACATGCAACGATGTATGGGAACAGATACGTCATCTAAAGAGGAGAAAAAGAGAGGGAAGAAGTGGAAAAAAACAACAGTTAAATACTTTCATGTGTATTTGGGAGTGTTGCGCGAACATAAGATTCTGTTAATCCCAAAAAATGACGCCATTTGATTTCACACAACCACTTTGCCTGTATTCTCTCCAAGAGGCAAAGTCTCTCTTTCTCTCTCCCTCCCTCCCTCCCTCCCTCTCTCCATCTCTCTCTCATCTCTCCATCTCTCTTTCAAATGGCAAAGAGAGCGAATGAATGACATGACAGAAAGTCAGGAGTAGTGAAGAGGATGGCTCTGAAGCTTGTAAACACTTTAGAATTCGCTATTGTTCTACCCATTCACAAACGGAGAGTAGAGGAGAGGAAAGGGTGATTCTTTCCTCCATCTCTCCTTATTGATTCTGGCACTGTGACAGATGCCTAATGAGGAACAGGGCTGGAGGAGCTGAGGACCCCAGAGGGAGGGACCCACTGTTTGAATCAACACACGCACACACACACACACTCACACACATACACATTCACAAATACATGCACGCACTCGCATTCATGAACACACTTTCCACTGCATACACTTACAGTGACACATACACACACACACACACAGGCACGCTGGTATCCATGCACTCACTATCCACTCATAGATAGCCTTATAGTGACACACACACACTCAACACACATACTGTACATTTCGCTCTCGCTCTCGCTCTCAATCTCATCTCTCTCTCTCTCTCTCTCTCTCTCTCTCTCTCTCTCTCTCTCTCTCTCTCTCTCTCTCTCTCTCTCTCTCTCTCTCGCTCTCTTTCTCTCTGTCTAAAACACATCCACCTTCACCAACTGTACATACAGACCACTGGAATACAGCACAACTGAGTCAGTCTAAACATGCAGCGGTGTGCTGAGGTGTTTTCATTCCAACCCTCATCCAAGAAATGTTTCAGAAAGTTTAAACTCATTTACTGCATTTCCATACAATTTAAAAACTCTAAAATGTTATTTGGAGAACAGCAAAAACAAGCAAAAATGATCCCAGGCATTATCACATTGGTTGCTGTAGCTTCATTCACCTCAGTCCATTTACAAACACATAGCCTATTAGCCATACAATTAGCAGCTACAAATTAACTCACATTAACTCTTAAAAACTGTAATTTAATACGTACAGAGGAATCTGTTAGCAGAAAAAAGTAAACAAATAAGTTTGCTTGAAATATATTTTTTGCAGTTTTACATCTAATTTCCTGCAATTCTACACATTTTGCCATGGGGTGTGGAGAAAGGTTTGCCATTTCAAAGCTATTTTCCTGCAGTTCTACACATTTTGCCATGTTAATATGATATCTGAGTGAGTCACTAACAAAATCAATGGAGGTCAGGACCCCTGGGAACGTGCACTGAGTGCCTGGTCAGTAATTCGACCATCATTACTACAAGTTTAGATAGCTGGCTAGACTAACTAGACTAAGGCCTAGATTCAATCAGATCAAGTGTTATCCGGCGATAGCCGACACCCGCATAGCTGATATTTTGGTGGTGTCAGAGGTGAAAATCAGTTAGCAGCTGCTCTTGATCATTGTCGCGAAGCCACACCCGTCCCACTTGCATTAGAAGTTCAGAACGTGAAAGTGTAGACTATATAGAAATAATGACGCTCAAATTGAAAATCATTCAACTAAATAATGAGGATTTCTGTCAGCCTAATTGATGTGTAGATTACATCTCACATTCCAATGTTCGAACTTTAAACAAGGCTGCATGGGATTTCTCGTAGCCCTTTCCTGCAGTCAAATGACCTAGTGGCCTCATGGGTGGAATGTTATTAATATTCTTCATAATTCCATAATTTATACACTTTTTTTCTTTACGTCGAAAATCCGGTGTTTCTATGTCAAACGGTTTTGTTATATTTCAGTCTTCTGCGATGTATATAAAGTGTAATATTGGGATGTAAACTCAAAATTGAATACATAAAAAATTAAATAAGCCCATAACCATGTGTATGAGGTGTATACTTTTGTTTCAAAGTAGATTTGTTTAAGACTACCAAGAAACACTCTATATGACCCTGATTTAGCCCACTGCAGTAAAAGGTCAATGCGACTCCGTGCAGCCAATGGCAATGTCCGCTTTAGGGATAATGCCAGGAGCTGCTTGTGGATTTGACAGCTCTAACGCCGTTCCACCTCCGACACCGTAAAAGCATCAGCTATGCGGATGTCGGCTATGTGGATCTGATTGAATCGGGCCCTAATTTACTAATCTAAAAACTGACATAGGCTCGTTGCAAAGGTTAAAAATTGCACCTGTCACACCAGCCTTCGCTTTGGCTCCCCCTCCTGTCCAGCTCAGGCGTTCGGCGTTGCCAGCCTTCTAGCTGCTGCTGAACCTGCTGCTGGCAAACGCCCTTCACTCATCAACCCCGGACTTGTCTCGTCATCATTACACACACCTGGTTCCAATCCCCACTCTATCAATTGTCATTTGTCTTTGTCGGTCATTGTACATGTTGATTCCTGAGAGGAATCTCGCCTGCTATTTCCTGAGTACTTTATATTTTGCACTGTGCGTTTCGTCCCGCTTTAAGCTATGGTGCTTTAATAAATTGAATAGTTCTGAACCTGCGACTGCCTCCTGCCTAATCATCTCTACACCTTTGACAGCACCTTGTGTATTCTACTATTATAACTCTCAACAGTAAGTTGAGACCCCAACTGAGTTCCTAAAAAAAAAACATAAATATATATATATATAATTAAAATAAATGTCTGTAGTTATGGCCCTGATCCTGGGGACTAATTGAAAGCATACAGTGGGTATAGAAAGTCACCAACCTCTTTCAAAATGTTCACCTTTTGTTGCCTTACGGCCTGAAATGAAAACACATAACATTTGACTTTTTCCGGCTTTATTTACACATAGTAACCTACAATATCCAAGTGTTTAAAAAAATAAACAAAACTTCAGGCCTTTATGGCAAAGACTGGTGTGCATGTGACCACAATATCACAAGCACTCCACAAATATGGCCTCTATGGGAGGGTGGCAAGAGAAAAACCACTCCTCAAAAAAAGCCACATCAAGTCTCGTTTGAGCTTTGCCAAAAAGCACATTGTAGATTTTGAGGCCAAGTGGCAAAAGGTGCTGTGGTCAGATGAGACCAAAATGTAACTTTTTGGCCTGAACACAAAACGATATGTCAGGCAAAAACCAAATACATCTTTCCACCCAAAGAACCGCCTACAGTAAAGCACGGCGGTGGCAGCATCCTGTTGTGGGGGTGTTTCTCTTCAGCAGGGACTGGAGCACTTGTCAGGATAGAAGGGAAATGGACAGTGCAAAATATCGACAGATTCTTGAGGAGAACCTGCAGCCCTCTGTCAGGAAGTTGAAAATGGGAAGATGGTTCACGTTTCAACATGACAATGACCCAAAGCACAACAGCAAAGCAACCATACAGTGGCTGAAGGACAAGAAGGTGAATGTCCTTGAGTGGCCTAGTCAGAGCCCCGACCTAAATCCCATCGAGAATCTGTGGAATGACTTGAAGAGTGCAGTCCATGAGCGGTCACCATGCAATTTGACTGAGCTTGAACAATTCTTCAAGGAAGAACGGGCAAAAATTGCACAATCTAGGTGTGCAAAGTTAGTAGAGACATATTCAAAGAGACTCATGGCTGTAATTCAAGCAAAAGGTGGTTCCACCAAGTATTAACTCAGGGGGGTGTTCACTTATCCAAATAGGGTATTTTACTGTTTTATTTTTAATACATTTTTAGAGTTTTTTATTTACTGTATATTTTTTCGCTTGGATATTGTGGATTACTGTGTGGGAATAAAGCCGGAAAAAGTCTGATGTGATGTGTTTTCATTTCAGGCTGTAATGCAACAAAAGGTGAACATTTTGAAAGGTTGCGGTGTCTTTCTATACCCACTGTATGTGTGTATCGCATCTGAAGGGTCAATCAGGGAATCTCTCAACTCAGACGTCCTGACTCAAGAGTGAGCGTGTGTGTTCGTGCGTGTGGGAGCCCAGCACTGGTTCAGATTGGTCTCACCTCTTCAGCCAATCCCCTGCTTCCTCACTTAGCAATAAAGGCATGCGCTCCAAAAATGCAAGGAATTACTGTAAAGTCTCTCTCTCTCTCTCTCTCTCTCTCTCCCTCTCTCTCTCTCTACCTCTCTCTCTCTCTCTCTCTCTCTCTCTCTCTCTCCCCTCTCGCTCTCTGTCTCTCTCTCTCTCTCTCTCTCTCTCTCTCTCTCTCTCTCTCTCTCAGGGTGTCTTATTCACTCACTCCCAAATGAACCTAGACCCTCATAGATCTGCAAGGCTCTGATAGGTAAGAGATCCACCTCCAAGTGGTAAGTATATAGTTTCTCCGCATTGATTACACCGATCTGGTCCTTTCACATCCCCACTAGTGCCTAGAAGGTAAGGGGCAAGGGGGACTGTGCTGGTGTAACCCTTGGACTCACACAGAGAGCACTGGTATGTGGGGCACACACACAGAAGCCACACACACGCACACACGCCACACACACAACAAGTGTACACCACACACACAAGCACACCCATATACACAGAGTGACTGAGAGTGTCTGATAAACAGCCTCTGTAAAGGTTTTAATGTGAACATAAACACGTTTATGAGGGAGTGCTGGCTGCTTTTAACAGACAGCATTGACAACTCTACCTCTCTCTACAACTCTACCTCTTGTTCATCTTCTCTCTTTCTCTCTGAGGTTGAGAATAAAACCAAGCTGGGGAGAGAGAGAGAGAGAGATAATATATATCCCATATCTTTTGGGTGATATACCACAGTGTGCCATCACAGCAGCAAGATTTGTGACCTTTTGCCACAAGAAAAGGGCAACCAGTGAAAAACAAACACCATTGTAAAAACAACCCATATTTATGTTTATTTATTTTCCCTTTTGTACTTTAACTATTTGCACATAATATAACATTTGAAATGTCTTTATTCTTGTGGAACTTTTGTGAGTGTAATGTTTACTGTAATTTTTTTGTTGTTTATTTCACTTTAGTTTATTATCTATTTCACTTGCTTTGGCAATGTTAACATACATTTCCCATGCCAATAAAGCACTTAAATTGAAATTGAAATTGAATTGCGAGAGAGAGAGAGAGAGAGAGAGAGAGAGAGAGAGAGAGAGAGAGAGAGAGAGAGAGAGAGAGAGAGAGAGAGAGAGAGAGAGAGAGAGAGAGAGAGAGAGAGAGAGAGAGAGAGAGAGAGAGAGAGAGAGAGAGAGAGAGACTGATACCCTAGCTCCTGGCTCCCCTAACTGGAGGGCAGATAGGGCTGGTTCTGGCTCTGGTTCTCCCTGGGACTTGAACAGCCAGGACAGCCATGTCCCAGGCCCAGTGACATCCTGTTGGGGTTGGGGTTGGATGCTTCCCCTGACTGGAGAAAGCTTGGCTTGGGTTTCAAGGGTTTGGTGGAGCACCAATGGAAAGAGAGTAATTATGCACATCCAAACATGGCAGAGCAGCTGGACAAAAACTGGCCAAGAAAAGACAGTGAGCTTAGTGATAGATCTTAGTTAGGTAATGCCTGAGAAATACCATTTTGCTTCTAATGTTGTTGCTGTTTCAGTAAGCTTCAATAAGCTTAATTAATTAAACAATCCCATTTGAGAGCAGCAAACAGTGGGAAGAGATGTGAAGTTTAGGGTGGAGCCATGGGGCTGTGATTTAGGGTGGAGCCATGGGGCTGTGTTTTATGGTGGAGCCATGGGGCTTTGTTTTAGGGTGGAGCCATGGGGTTGTGTTTCAGGGTGGAGCGATTGGGATCTGTTTTAGGGATCAGCCTCAACCCAGCCTGCTTCTCTGCCACCCACTTAATGATGTCATATCTATGGCCACTCCACAGCCACCGCCCCACAAACACGCTAGGGCACACACATGCACACACTGCACACACGTGCACACACACACACATGCGCACACACACACATGCGCACACATTTGCGCACACACACAAAGACTCAAACCGCAGCCACCGCCCGCTGCGTGACAATACTTATGCTGGCTCTGTTGTAATGACAGCGTTGCAGTACAGTAAAAACACACATGGTTTCCACTTCAAGCGCCAAACCACACACACTCGTATGTATGGGGTGTTTTTTTGCTTTCTTTTTCCCTCATTTGTTATTTAGGGTTGCCAAAGACTTTGTTCCAAAGCCAGATGCTGATGTTTTTTCAACCCTACACAACCAGAGGAATCTAGCCCTGCTTGACCCAGATTTTGGCCCTGACTGATAATTAGACTGAATCTGATTCTAAACTTAGGGAGTACATGTGTTTACTTGCATTTTTTCATGGAGACACTAATTTTTAAAGATATTTAATTAATTAGAGGTACTTCAGTTCCATGTCACTAATAGTTTAACTCTTGGCTTAATATCTCTTTTATGGTGTTGTCAGAGCAATATAAATCAGCTTCACATCACATTGGTATTGTTATATTGTTAAAACCAGATACACACACACACACACACACAGGCTCACACACAGTCATGCAGGTACATAAATTCACAGGGAGGTATTTCAAATGCTCTCAAAACAAATATTTTCTCAACTCAATGCAGTGCAACATCAGTACAATTTTGTTAAAGCCATGTGTCCATTTAGCAAGCAGGCCGCAGGCACCACCCAGGATTGGAAGAACAGCGTTCTCTCGCTCTCGCATAACCCCCCCCCCCCCCTCTCTCCCCTCGTCTCCCATCTCTCCCCCCCCCCCCCCCTCTCTCCCCTCCCATCTCCCCCCCCCCCCCTCTCCCCTCCCATCTCTCTCTCCCCCCCCCCCCTCTCCCCTCCCATCTCTCTCTCCCTCTCTTGTTCTAACCACAGCAGTGCTAATGTCTAATGTGGAGCCATAATACCACTTAAGACACATTCCCCATCTCAAAGGCTGCCTCTGCTGCTTCTTTCATCACACACACCCTCTCTGTTCCAACACCCATACGTAATACACACACCCTCTCTGTTCCAACACCCATACGTAATACACACACTCTCTCTGTTCCAACACCCATACGTAATACACACTCTCTCTGTTCCAACAACCATATGCAATACACACACTCTCTCTGGTCCAACACCCATACGTAATACACACACTCTCTCCGTTCCAACACCCCTACGTAATACACACACCTTCTCTGTTCTAACACCCATACGTAATACACACACTCTCTCTGTTCCAACACCCATACGTAATACACACTCTCTCTGTTCCAACAACCATATGCAATACACACACCCTCTCTGTTCCAACACCCATACGTAATACACACACCCTCTCTGCTCCAACACCCATACGTAATACAAACACCCTTTCTGTTCCAACACCCATACGTAATACACACTCTCTCTGTTCCAACACCCATACGTAATACACACACTCTCTCTGTTCCAACACCCATACGTAATACACACACTCTCTCTGTTCCAACAACCATATGCAATACACACACTCTCTCTGTTCCAACAACCATACGTAATACACACACTCTCTCTGTTCCAACACCCATACGTAATACACACTCTCTCTGTTCCAACACCCATACGTAATACACACACTCTCTCTGTTCCAACACCCATACGTAATACACACACTCTCTCTGTTCCAACACCCCTACGTAATACACACACCTTCTCTGTTCCAATACCCATACGTAATACACACACCCTTTCTGTTCCAACACCCATACGTAATACACACACTCTCTCTGTTACAACACCCATACGTAATACACACACCCTCTCTGCTCCAACACCCATACGTAATACACACACCCTCTCTGTTTCAACACCCATATGTAATACACACACCCTCTCTGTTCCAACATCCATACGTAATACACACACCCTCTCTTTTCCAACACCCATACGTATTACACACACCCTCTCCGTTCCAACACCCATACGTAATACACAAACGCTCTCTGTTCCAACACCCATACGTAATACACACACCCTCTCTGCTCCAACACCCATACGTAACACTACACACTCTCTCTGTTCCAACAACCATACGTAATACACACACTCTCTCTGTTCCAACACCCATACGTAATACACACTCTCTCTGTTCCAACACCCATACGTAATACACACATTCTCTCTGTTCCAACACCCATACGTAATACACACACTATCTCTGTTCCAACAACCATATGCAATACACACACCCTCTCTGCTCCAACACCCATACGTAATACACACACCCTTTCTGTTCCAACACCCATACGTAATACACACACTCTCTCTGTTCCAACAACCATACATAATACACACACTCTCTCTGTTCCAACACCCATACGTAATACACACATTCTCTCTGTTCCAACACCCATACGTAATACACACACTATCTCTGTTCCAACAACCATATGCAATACACACACTCTCTCTGTTACAACACCCATACGTAATACACACACTCTCTCTGTTCCAACACCCATACATAATACACACACTCTCTCTGTTCCAACACCCATACGTAATACACACACTCTCTCTGTTCCAACACCCATACGTAATACACACACCTTCTCTGTTCCAACACCCATACGTAATACACACACCCTCTCTGTTCCAACACCCATATGTAATACAAACACCTTCTCTGTTCCAACAACCATAGGTAATACACACACTCTCTCTGTTCCAACACCCATACGTAATACACACACTCTCTCTGTTCCAACACCCATACGTAATACACACACTCTCTCTGATCCAACAACCATATGCAATACACACACTCTCTCTGTTCCAACACCCATACGTAATACACACTCTCTCTGTTCCAACACCCATACGTAATACACACACTCTCTCTGTTCCAACACCCATACGTAATACACACACCCTCTCCGTTCCAACACCCATACGTAATACACAAACGCTCTCTGTTCCAACACCCATACGTAATACACACTCCCTCTCTGCTCCAACACCCATACGTAACACTACACACTCTCTCTGTTCCAACACCCATACGTAATACACACACCCTCTATGTTCCAACACCCATACATAATACACACACCCGCTCTGTTCCAACAACCATATGTAATACACACATCCTCTCTGTTCCAACACCCATACGTAATACACACACTCTCTCTGTTCCAACACACATACGTAATACACACACCCTCTCCGTTCCAACACCCATACGTAATACACACACCCTCTCTGTTCCAACAGCCATACGTAATACACACACCCTCTAGGTTCCAACACCCATACTTAAGACAAACACCCTCTCTGTTCCAACACCCATACGTAATACACACACCCTCTCTGTTCCAACACCCATACGTAATACACCCACCCTCTCTGTTTCAACATCCATACGTTAGACACACACCCTCTCTGTTCCAACACCCATACGTAATACACACACCCTCTCTTTTCCAACACCCATACGTCATACACACACCCTCTCTGTTCCAACATCCATACGTAAAACACACACCCTCTCTGTTCCAACACCCATACGTAATACACACACTCTCTCTGTTCCTACCCTCATACATAATACACACACCCTCTCTGTTCCAACACCCATACGTATTACACACACCCTCTCTGTTCCAACACCCATACGTAATACAAACACCTTCTCTGTTCCAACATCCATACGTAATACACACACCCTCTCTGTTCCAACATCCATACGTAATACACACACCCTCTCTTTTCCAACACCCATACGTATCAAACACACCCTCTCTGTTCCAACAACACATACGTATTACACACATCCTCTCTGCTCCAACACCCATACGTAATACACACACCCTCTCTGTTCCAACACCCATACGTAATACTCACACCCTCTCTGTTCCAACATCCATACGTAATACACACACCCTCTCTTTTCCAACACCCATACGTATCAAACACACCCTCTCTGTTCCAACAACACATACGTATTACACACATCCTCTCTGCTCCAACACCCATACGTAATACACACATCCTCTCTGCTCCAACACCCATACGTAATACACACACCCTCTCTGTTCCAACACCCATACGTAATACTCACACCCTCTCTGCTCCAACACCCATACGTAATACACACACCCTCTCTGTTCCAACACCCAAACGTATCACACACACCCTCTCTGTTCCAACACACATACATAATATACACACCCTCTCTGTTACAACACCCATACGTAATACACACACTCTCTCTGTTCCAACACCCATACGTAATACACACACCCTCTCTGTTCCAACACCCATACGTAATATACACACCCTCTCTGTTCCAACACCCATACGTAATACACACACTCTCTCTGTTCCAACACCCATACGTATTACACACACACCCTTCTGTTCCAACACCCATTTGTAATACAAACACCTTCTCTGTTCCAACACCCATACGTATTACACACACCCTCTCTGTTCCAACACCCATACGTAATACAAACACCTTCTCTTTTCCAACATCCATACGTAATACACACACCCTCTCTGTTCCAACATCCATACGTAATACACACACCCTCTCTTTTCCAACACCCATACGTATCAAACACACCCTCTCTGTTCCAACAACACATACGTATTACACACATCCTCTCTGCTCCAACACCCATACGTAATACACACATCCTCTCTGCTCCAACACCCATACGTAATACACACACCCTCTCTGTTCCAACACCCATACGTAATACTCACACCCTCTCTGCTCCAACACCCATACGTAATACACACACCCTCTCTGTTCCAACACCCAAACGTATCACACACACCCTCTCTGTTCCAACACACATACATAATATACACACCCTCTCTGTTCCAACACCCATACGTAATACACACACTCTCTTTGTTCCAACACCCATACGTAATACACACACCCTCTCTGTTCCAACACCCATACGTAATATACACACCCTCTCTGTTCCAACACCCATACGTAATACACACACTCTCTCTGTTCCAACACCCATACGTATTACACACACACCCTTCTGTTCCAACACCCATTTGTAATACAAACACCTTCTCTGTTCCAACACCCATACGCAATACACACACTCTCTGTGTTCCAACACCCATACATAATACACACACTCTCTCTGTTCCAACACCCATACGTAATACACACACTCTCTCTGTTCCAACACCCATACGTAATACACACACCTTCTCTGTTCCAACACCCATACGTAATACACACACCCTCTCTGATCCAACACCCATACGTAATACACACACCCTCTCTGTTCCAACACCCATACGTAATACACCCACCCTCTCTGTTTCAACATCCATACGTTAGACACACACCCTCTCTGTTCCAACACCCATACGTAATACACACACCCTCTCTTTTCCAACACCCATACGTCATACACACACCCTCTCTGTTCCAACATCCATACGTAAAACACACACCCTCTCTGTTCCAACTCCCATACGTAATAAACACACTCTCTCTGTTCCTACCCTCATACATAATACACACACCCTCTCTGTTCCAACACCCATACGTATTACACACACCCTCTCTGTTCCAACACCCATACGTAATACAAACACCTTCTCTGTTCCAACATCCATACGTAATACACACACCCTCTCTTTTCCAACACCCATACGTATCAAACACACCCTCTCTGTTCCAACAACACATACGTATTACACACATCCTCTCTGCTCCAACACCCATACGTAATACACACACCCTCTCTGTTCCAACACCCATACGTAATACTCACACCCTCTCTGTTCCAACATCCATACGTAATACACACACCCTCTGTTCCAACATCCATACATAATACACACACCCTCTCTGTTCCAACACCCAAACGTATCACACACACCCTCTCTGTTCCAACACACATACATAATATACACACCCTCTCTGTTCCAACACCCATACGTAATACACACACTCTCTCTGTTCCAACACCCATACGTAATACACACACCCTCTCTGTTCCAACACCCATACATAATACACACACCCTCTCTGTTCCAACACCCAAACGTATCACACACACCCTCTCTGTTCCAACACACATACATAATATACACACCCTCTCTGTTCCAACACCCATACGTAATACACACACTCTCTCTGTTCCAACACCCATACGTAATACACACACCCTCTCTGTTCCAACACCCATACGTAATATACACACCCTCTTTGTTCCAACACCCATACGTAATACACACACTCTCTCTGTTCCAACACCCATACGTATTACACACACACCCTTCTGTTCCAACACCCATTTGTAATACAAACACCTTCTCTGTTCCAACACCCATATAATAATACACACACTCTCTCTGTTCCAACACCCATACGTAATACACACATCCTCTCTGTTCCAACACCCATACGTAATATAAACACCTTCTCTCATCCAACACGCATACGTAAACACACACCCTCTCTGTTCCAACACACATACATAATATACACACCCTCTCTGTTCCAACACCCATACGTAATACACACACCCTCTCTGTTCCAACACCCAAACGTATCACACACACCCTCTCTGTTCCATAACACATACATAATATACACACCCTCTCTGTTCCAACACCCATACGTAATACACACACTCTCTCTGTTCCAACACCCATACGTAATACACACACCCTCTCTGTTCCAACACCCATACGTAATATACACACCCTCTTTGTTCCAACACCCATACGTAATACACACACTCTCTCTGTTCCAACACCCATACGTATTACACACACACCCTTCTGTTCCAACACCCATTTGTAATACAAACACCTTCTCTGTTCCAACACCCATATAATAATACACACACACTCTCTGTTCAAACACCCATACTTAATACACACATCCTCTCTGTTCCAACACCCATACGTAATATAAACACCTTCTCTCATCCAACACGCATACGTAAACACACACCCTCTCTGTTCCAACACCCATATGTGATACACACACGCTCTCTGTTCCAACACCCATACGTAATACACACACTCTCTCTGTTCCAACACCCTTACATAATACACACACCCTCTCTGTTCCAACACCCATACGTAGTACACACACCCTCTCTGTTCCAACACCCATACGTAATACACACACCCTCTCTGTTCCAACACCCATACGTAATACACACACTCTCTCTGTTCCAACACCCATACGTATTACACACACACCTTTCTGTTCCAACACCCATATGTAATACACACACCCTCTCTGTTCCAACACCCATACGTAATACACACACCTTCTCTGTTCCAACACCCATACGTAAGACACACACCCTCTCTGTTCCAAAACCCATACGTAATACACACACCCTCTCTGTTCCAACACCCATTTGTAATACACACACCCTCTCTGTTCCAACACCCATACGTAATACACACACCCTCTCTGTTCCAAAACCCATATGTAATACACACACTCTCTGTGTTCCAACACCCATACATAATACACACACTCTCTCTGTTCCAACACCCATACGTAATACACACACTCTCTCTGTTCCAACACCCATACGTAATACACACACCTTCTCTGTTCCAACACCCATACGTAATACACACACCCTCTCTGATCCAACACCCATACGTATTACACACACACTCTCTCTGCACCAACACCCATACGTAATACACACACTCTCTCTGTTCCAACACCCATACGTAATACACACACTCTCTCTGTTCCAACACCCATACGTAATACACACACTCTCTCTGTTCCAACACCCATACGTAATACACACACCCTCTCTGTTCCAACACCCATACGTAATATACACACCCTCTCTGTTCCAACACCCATACGTAATACACACACTCTCTCTGTTCCAACACCCATACGTAATACACACACACCTTTCTGTTCCAACACCCATATGTAATACAAACACCTTCTCTGTTCCAACAACCATACGTAATACACACACTCTCTCTGTTCCAACACCCATACGTAATACACACTCTCTCTGTTCAAACACCCATACGTAATACACACACTCTCTCTGTTCCAACACCCATACGTAATACACACACTCTCTCTGTTCCAACAACCATATGCAATACACACACTCTCTCTGTTCCAACAACCATACGTAATACACACACTCTCTCTGTTCCAACACCCATACGTAATACACACTCTCTCTGTTCCAACACCCATACGTAATACACACACTCTCTCTGTTCCAACACCCATACGTAATACACACACTCTCTCTGTTCCAACACCCCTACGTAATACACACACCTTCTCTGTTCCAATACCCATACGTAATACACACACCCTTTCTGTTCCAACACCCATACGTAATACACACACTCTCTCTGTTCCAACAACCATATGCAATACACACACTCTCTCTGTTACAACACCCATACGTAATACACACACCCTCTCTGCTCCAACACCCATACGTAATACACACACCCTCTCTGTTTCAACACCCATACGTAATACACACACCCTCTCTGTTCCAACATCCATACGTAATACACACACCCTCTCTGTTCCAACACCCATACGTATCACACACACCCTCTCTTTTCCAACACCCATACGTATTACACACACCCTCTCCGTTCCAACACCCATACGTAATACACAAACGCTCTCTGTTCCAACACCCATACGTAATACACACTCCCTCTCTGCTCCAACACCCATACGTAACACTACACACTCTCTCTGTTCCAACACCCATACGTAATACACACACCCTCTCTGTTCCAACACCCATACATAATACAAACACCGTCTCTGTTCCAACACCCATACGTAATACACACACCCTCTCTGTTCCAACACCCCTACGTAATACACACACCCGCTCTGTTCCAACAACCATATGTAATACACACACCCTCTCTGTTCCAACACCCATACGTAATACACACATCCTTTCTGTTCCAACACCCATACGTAATACACACACTCTCTCTGTTCCAACACCCATACGTATTACACACACCCACTTCTGTTCCAACACCCATATTTAATACAAACACCTTCTCTGTTCCAACACCCATAAGTAATACACAAACCCTCTCTGCTCCAACACCCATACGTAATACACACACCCTCTCTGTTCCAACACCCATACGTAATACACACACTCTCTCTGTTCCAACACCCATACGTAATACACACACCCTCTCTGTTCCAACACCCAGACGTAATATACACACCCTCTCTGTTCCAACACCCATACGTAATACACACACCCTCTCTGTTCCAACACCCAAACGTATCACACACACCCTCTCTGTTCCAACACACATACATAATATACACACCCTCTCTGTTCCAACACCCATACGTAATACACACACTCTCTCTGTTCCAACACCCATACGTAATACACACACCCTCTCTGTTCCAACACCCAGACGTAATATACACACCCTCTCTGTTCCAACACCCATACGTAATACACACACTCTCTCTGTTCCAACACCCATACGTATTACACACACACCCTTCTGTTCCAACACCCATTTGTAATACAAACACCTTCTCTGTTCCAACACCCATACGTAATACACACATCCTCTCTGTTCCAACACCCATACGTAATATAAACACCTTCTCTCATCCAACACGCATACGTAAACACACACCCTCTCTGTTCCAACACCCATATGTAATACACACACCCTCTCTGTTCCAACACCCATACGTAATACACACACCCTCTCTGTTCCAAAACCCATACGTAATACACACACTCTCTGTGTTCCAACACCCATACATAATACACACACTCTCTCTGTTCCAACACCCATACGTAATACACACACTCTCTCTGTTCCAACACCCATACGTAATACACACACCTTCTCTGTTCCAACACCCATACGTAATACACACACCCTCTCTGATCCAACACCCATACTTAATACACACACCCTCTCTGTTCCAACACCCATACGTAATACACCCACCCTCTCTGTTTCATCATCCATACGTTAGACACACACCCTCTCTGTTCCAACACCCATACGTAATACACACACCCTCTCTTTTCCAACACCCATACGTCATACACACACCCTCTCTGTTCCAACATCCATACGTAAAACACACACCCTCTCTGTTCCAACACCCATACATAATAAACACACTCTCTCTGTTCCTACCCTCATACATAATACACACACCCTCTCTGTTCCAACACCCATACGTATTACACACACCCTCTCTGTTCCAACACCCATACGTAATACAAACACCTTCTCTGTTCCAACATCCATACGTAATACACACACCCTCTCTTTTCCAACACCCATACGTAATAAACACACTCTCTCTGTTCCTACCCTCATACATAATACACACACCCTCTCTGTTCCAACACCCATACGTATTACACACACCCTCTCTGTTCCAACACCCATACGTAATACAAACACCTTCTCTGTTCCAACATCCATACGTAATACACACACCCTCTCTTTTCCAACACCCATACGTATCAAACACACCCTCTCTGTTCCAACAACACATACGTATTACACACATCCTCTCTGCTCCAACACCCATACGTAATACACACACCCTCTCTGTTCCAACACCCATACGTAATACTCACACCCTCTCTGTTCCAACATCCATACGTAATACACACACCCTCTGTTCCAACATCCATACGTAATACACACACCCTCTCTGTTCCAACACCCAAACGTATCACACACACCCTCTCTGTTCCAACACACATACATAATATACACACCCTCTCTGTTCCAACACCCATACATAATACACACACTCTCTCTGTTCCAACACCCATACGTAATACACACACCCTCTCTGTTCCAACACCCATACGTAATATACACACCCTCTCTGTTCCAACACCCATACGTAATACACACACTCTCTCTGTTCCAACACCCATACGTATTACACACACACCCTTCTGTTCCAACACCCATTTGTAATACAAACACCTTCTCTGTTCCAACACCCATACATAATACACACACTCTCTCTGTTCCAACACCCATACGTAATACACACATCCTCTCTGTTCCAACACCAATACGTAATATAAACACCTTCTCTCATCCAACACGCATACGTAAACACACACCCTCTCTGTTCCAACACCCATATGTGATACACACACCCTCTCTGTTCCAACACCCATATGTGATACACACACGCTCTCTGTTCCAACACCCATACGTAATACACACACTCTCTCTGTTCCAACACCCATACGTAGTACACACACCCTCTCTGTTCCAACACCCATACGTAATACACACACCCTCTCTGTTCCAACACCCATACGTAATACACACACTCTCTCTGTTCCAACACCCATACGTATTACACACACACCTTTCTGTTCCAACACCCATATGTAATACACACACCCTCTCTGTTCCAACACCCATACGTAATACACAAACCTTCTCTGTTCCAACACCCATACGTAAGACACACACCCTCTCTGTTCCAAAACCCATACGTAATACACACACCCTCTCTGTTCCAACACCCATACGTAATATACACACCCTCTCTGTTCCAACACCCATACGTAATACACACACTCTCTCTGTTCCAACACCCATACGTATTACACACACACCCTTCTGTTCCAACACCCATTTGTAATACAAACACCTTCTCTGTTCCAACACCCATACATAATACACACACTCTCTCTGTTCCAACACCCATACGTAATACACACATCCTCTCTGTTCCAACACCAATACGTAATATAAACACCTTCTCTCATCCAACACGCATACGTAAACACACACCCTCTCTGTTCCAACACCCATATG
Source organism: Coregonus lavaretus (assembly GCF_964263955.1). Taxonomy (NCBI): domain Eukaryota; kingdom Metazoa; phylum Chordata; class Actinopteri; order Salmoniformes; family Salmonidae; genus Coregonus; species Coregonus lavaretus. The sequence continues at coordinate 78,108 of NW_028156390.1, forward strand.
TGATACACACACCCTCTCTGTTCCAACACCCATATGTGATACACACACGCTCTCTGTTCCAACACCCATACGTAATACACACACTCTCTCTGTTCCAACACCCATACGTAGTACACACACCCTCTCTGTTCCAACACCCAAACGTATCACACACACCCTCTCTGTTCCAACACACATACATAATATACACACCCTCTCTGTTCCAACACCCATACATAATACACACACTCTCTCTGTTCCAACACCCATACGTAATACACACACCCTCTCTGTTCCAACACCCATACGTAATATACACACCCTCTCTGTTCCAACACCCATACGTAATACACACACTCTCTCTGTTCCAACACCCATACGTATTACACACACACCCTTCTGTTCCAACACCCATTTGTAATACAAACACCTTCTCTGTTCCAACACCCATACATAATACACACACTCTCTCTGTTCCAACACCCATACGTAATACACACATCCTCTCTGTTCCAACACCAATACGTAATATAAACACCTTCTCTCATCCAACACGCATACGTAAACACACACCCTCTCTGTTCCAACACCCATATGTGATACACACACCCTCTCTGTTCCAACACCCATATGTGATACACACACGCTCTCTGTTCCAACACCCATACGTAATACACACACTCTCTCTGTTCCAACACCCATACGTAGTACACACACCCTCTCTGTTCCAACACCCATACGTAATACACACACCCTCTCTGTTCCAACACCCATACGTAATACACACACTCTCTCTGTTCCAACACCCATACGTATTACACACACACCTTTCTGTTCCAACACCCATATGTAATACACACACCCTCTCTGTTCCAACACCCATACGTAATACACAAACCTTCTCTGTTCCAACACCCATACGTAAGACACACACCCTCTCTGTTCCAAAACCCATACGTAATACACACACCCTCTCTGTTCCAACACCCATACGTAATATACACACCCTCTCTGTTCCAACACCCATACGTAATACACACACTCTCTCTGTTCCAACACCCATACGTATTACACACACACCCTTCTGTTCCAACACCCATTTGTAATACAAACACCTTCTCTGTTCCAACACCCATACATAATACACACACTCTCTCTGTTCCAACACCCATACGTAATACACACATCCTCTCTGTTCCAACACCAATACGTAATATAAACACCTTCTCTCATCCAACACGCATACGTAAACACACACCCTCTCTGTTCCAACACCCATATGTGATACACACACCCTCTCTGTTCCAACACCCATATGTGATACACACACGCTCTCTGTTCCAACACCCATACGTAATACACACACTCTCTCTGTTCCAACACCCATACGTAGTACACACACCCTCTCTGTTCCAACACCCATACGTAATACACACACCCTCTCTGTTCCAACACCCATACGTAATACACACACTCTCTCTGTTCCAACACCCATACGTATTACACACACACCTTTCTGTTCCAACACCCATATGTAATACACACACCCTCTCTGTTCCAACACCCATACGTAATACACAAACCTTCTCTGTTCCAACACCCATACGTAAGACACACACCCTCTCTGTTCCAAAACCCATACGTAATACACACACCCTCTCTGTTCCAACACCCATTTGTAATACACACACCCTCTCTGTTCCAACACCCATACGTAATACACACACCCTCTCTGTTCCAAAACCCATATGTAATACACACACTCTCTGTGTTCCAACACCCATACATAATACACACACTCTCTCTGTTCCAACACCCATACGTAATACACACACTCTCTCTGTTCCAACACCCATACGTAATACACACACCTTCTCTGTTCCAACACCCATACGTAATACACACACCCTCTCTGATCCAACACCCATACGTATTACACACACACTCTCTCTGCACCAACACCCATACGTAATACACACACTCTCTCTGTTCCAACACCCATACGTAATACACACACTCTCTCTGTTCCAACACCCATACTTAATACACACACTCTCTCTGTTCCAACACCCATACATATTACACACACACCTTTCTGTTCCAACACCCATATGTAATACAAACACCTTCTCTGTTCCAACAACCATACGTAATACACACACTCTCTCTGTTCCAACACCCATACGTAATACACACTCTCTCTGTTCAAACACCCATACGTAATACACACACTCTCTCTGTTCCAACACCCATACGTAATACACACACTCTCTCTGTTCCAACAACCATATGCAATACACACACTCTCTCTGTTCCAACAACCATACGTAATACACACACTCTCTCTGTTCCAACACCCATACGTAATACACACTCTCTCTGTTCCAACACCCATACGTAATACACACACTCTCTCTGTTCCAACACCCATACGTAATACACACACTCTCTCTATTCCAACACCCCTACGTAATACACACACCTTCTCTGTTCCAATACCCATACGTAATACACACACCCTTTCTGTTCCAACACCCATACGTAATACACACACTCTCTCTGTTCCAACAACCATATGCAATACACACACTCTCTCTGTTACAACACCCATACGTAATACACACACCCTCTCTGCTCCAACACCCATACGTAATACACACACCCTCTCTGTTTCAACACCCATACGTAATACACACACCCTCTCTGTTCCAACATCCATACGTAATACACACACCCTCTCTGTTCCAACACCCATACGTATCACACACACCCTCTCTTTTCCAACACCCATACGTATTACACACACCCTCTCCGTTCCAACACCCATACGTAATACACAGACCCTCTCTGTTCCAACACCCATATGTAATACACACACCCTCTCTGTTCCAACATCCATACGTAATACACACTCTCTCTGTTCCAACACCCCTACGTAATACACACACGTTCTCTGCTCCAACACCCATACGTAATACACACACCCTCTCTGTTCCAACACCCATACGTAATACACAGACCCTCTCTGTTCCAACACCCATACGTAATATACACACCCTCTCTCTTCCAACACCCATACGTAATACACACACTCACTCTGTTCCAACACCCATACGTAATACACACACCCTCTCTGTTCCAACACCCATACGTAATATACACACCCTCTCTGTTCCAACACCCATACGTAATACACACACTCTCTCTGTTCCAACACCCATACGTATTACACACACACCCTTCTGTTCCAACACCCATATGTAATACAAACACCTTCTCTGTTCCAACACCCATACATAATACACACACTCTCTCTGTTCCAACACCCATACGTAATACACACATCCTCTCTGTTCCAACACCCATACGTAATACACACACCTTCTCTGTTCCAACACCCATACGTAATACACACACCCTCTCTGATCCAACACCCATACGTATTACACACACACTCTCTCTGCACCAACACCCATACGTAATACACACACTCTCTCTGTTCCAACACCCATACGTAATACACACACTCTCTCTGTTACAACACCCATACGTAATACACACACTCTCTCTGTTCCAACACCCATACGTAATACACACACCCTCTCTGTTCCAACACCCATACGTAATACTCACACCCTCTCTGCTCCAACACCCATACGTAATACACACACCCTCTCTGTTCCAACACCCAAACGTATCACACACACCCTCTCTGTTCCAACACACATACATAATATACACACCCTCTCTGTTCCAACACCCATACGTAATACACACACTCTCTCTGTTCCAACACCCATACGTAATACACACACCCTTTCTGTTCCAACACCCATACGTAATATACACACCCTCTCTGTTCCAACACCCATACGTAATACACACACTCTCTCTGTTCCAACACCCATACGTATTACACACACACCCTTCTGTTCCAACACCCATTTGTAATACAAACACCTTCTCTGTTCCAACACCCATACGTAATACACACATCCTCTCTGTTCCAACACCCATACGTAATATAAACACCTTCTCTCATCCAACACGCATACGTAAACACACACCCTCTCTGTTCCAACACCCATATGTGATACACACACGCTCTCTGTTCCAACACCCATACGTAATACACACACTCTCTCTGTTCCAACACCCTTACATAATACACACACCCTCTCTGTTCCAACACCCATACGTAGTACACACACCCTCTCTGTTCCAACACCCATACGTAATACACACACCCTCTCTGTTCCAACACCCATACGTAATACACACACTCTCTCTGTTCCAACACCCATACGTATTACACACACACCTTTCTGTTCCAACACCCATATGTAATACACACACCCTCTCTGTTCCAACACCCATACGTAATACACACACCTTCTCTGTTCCAACACCCATACGTAAGACACACACCCTCTCTGTTCCAAAACCCATACGTAATACACACACCCTCTCTGTTCCAACACCCATTTGTAATACACACACCCTCTCTGTTCCAACACCCATACGTAATACACACACCCTCTCTGTTCCAAAACCCATATGTAATACACACACTCTCTGTGTTCCAACACCCATACATAATACACACACTCTCTCTGTTCCAACACCCATACGTAATACACACACTCTCTCTGTTCCAACACCCATACGTAATACACACACCTTCTCTGTTCCAACACCCATACGTAATACACACACTCTCTCTGTTCCAACACCCATACGTAATACACACACCTTCTCTGTTCCAACACCCATACGTAATACACACACCCTCTCTGTTCCAACACCCATACGTAATATACACACCCTCTCTGTTCCAACACCCATACGTAATACACACACTCTCTCTGTTCCAACACCCATACGTATTACACACACACCTTTCTGTTCCAACACCCATATGTAATACAAACACCTTCTCTGTTCCAACAACCATACGTAATACACACACTCTCTCTGTTCCAACACCCATACGTAATACACACTCTCTCTGTTCAAACACCCATACGTAATACACACACTCTCTCTGTTCCAACACCCATACGTAATACACACACTCTCTCTGTTCCAACAACCATATGCAATACACACACTCTCTCTGTTCCAACAACCATACGTAATACACACACTCTCTCTGTTCCAACACCCATACGTAATACACACACTCTCTCTGTTCCAACACCCCTACGTAATACACACACCTTCTCTGTTCCAATACCCATACGTAATACACACACCCTTTCTGTTCCAACACCCATACGTAATACACACACTCTCTCTGTTCCAACAACCATATGCAATACACACACTCTCTCTGTTACAACACCCATACGTAATACACACACCCTCTCTGCTCCAACACCCATACGTAATACACACACCCTCTCTGTTTCAACACCCATACGTAATACACACACCCTCTCTGTTCCAACATCCATACGTAATACACACACCCTCTCTGTTCCAACACCCATACGTATCACACACACCCTCTCTTTTCCAACACCCATACGTATTACACACACCCTCTCCGTTCCAACACCCATACGTAATACACAAACGCTCTCTGTTCCAACACCCATACGTAATACACACTCCCTCTCTGCTCCAACACCCATACGTAACACTACACACTCTCTCTGTTCCAACACCCATACGTAATACACACACCCTCTCTGTTCCAACACCCATACATAATACAAACACCGTCTCTGTTCCAACACCCATACGTAATACACACACCCTCTCTGTTCCAACACCCCTACGTAATACACACACCCGCTCTGTTCCAACAACCATATGTAATACACACACCCTCTCTGTTCCAACACCCATACGTAATACACACATCCTTTCTGTTCCAACACCCATACGTAATACACACACTCTCTCTGTTCCAACACCCATACGTATTACACACACCCACTTCTGTTCCAACACCCATATTTAATACAAACACCTTCTCTGTTCCAACACCCATAAGTAATACACAAACCCTCTCTGCTCCAACACCCATACGTAATACACACACCCTCTCTGTTCCAACACCCATACGTAATACACACACTCTCTCTGTTCCAACACCCATACGTAATACACACACCCTCTCTGTTCCAACACCCAGACGTAATATACACACCCTCTCTGTTCCAACACCCATACGTAATACACACACCCTCTCTGTTCCAACACCCAAACGTATCACACACACCCTCTCTGTTCCAACACACATACATAATATACACACCCTCTCTGTTCCAACACCCATACGTAATACACACACTCTCTCTGTTCCAACACCCATACGTAATACACACACCCTCTCTGTTCCAACACCCAGACGTAATATACACACCCTCTCTGTTCCAACACCCATACGTAATACACACACTCTCTCTGTTCCAACACCCATACGTATTACACACACACCCTTCTGTTCCAACACCCATTTGTAATACAAACACCTTCTCTGTTCCAACACCCATACGTAATACACACATCCTCTCTGTTCCAACACCCATACGTAATATAAACACCTTCTCTCATCCAACACGCATACGTAAACACACACCCTCTCTGTTCCAACACCCATATGTAATACACACACCCTCTCTGTTCCAACACCCATACGTAATACACACACCCTCTCTGTTCCAAAACCCATACGTAATACACACACTCTCTCTGTTCCAACACCCATACGTAATACACACACTCTCTCTGTTCCAACACCCATACGTAATACACACACCTTCTCTGTTCCAACACCCATACGTAATACACACACCCTCTCTGATCCAACACCCATACTTAATACACACACCCTCTCTGTTCCAACACCCATACGTAATACACCCACCCTCTCTGTTTCATCATCCATACGTTAGACACACACCCTCTCTGTTCCAACACCCATACGTAATACACACACCCTCTCTTTTCCAACACCCATACGTCATACACACACCCTCTCTGTTCCAACATCCATACGTAAAACACACACCCTCTCTGTTCCAACACCCATACGTAATAAACACACTCTCTCTGTTCCTACCCTCATACATAATACACACACCCTCTCTGTTCCAACACCCATACGTATTACACACACCCTCTCTGTTCCAACACCCATACGTAATACAAACACCTTCTCTGTTCCAACATCCATACGTAATACACACACCCTCTCTTTTCCAACACCCATACGTATCAAACACACCCTCTCTGTTCCAACAACACATACGTATTACACACATCCTCTCTGCTCCAACACCCATACGTAATACACACACCCTCTCTGTTCCAACACCCATACGTAATACTCACACCCTCTCTGTTCCAACATCCATACGTAATACACACACCCTCTGTTCCAACATCCATACGTAATACACACACCCTCTCTGTTCCAACACCCAAACGTATCACACACACCCTCTCTGTTCCAACACACATACATAATATACACACCCTCTCTGTTCCAACACCCATACGTAATACACACACTCTCTCTGTTCCAACACCCATACGTAATACACACACCCTCTCTGTTCCAACACCCATACGTAATATACACACCCTCTCTGTTCCAACACCCATACGTAATACACACACTCTCTCTGTTCCAACACCCATACGTATTACACACACACCCTTCTGTTCCAACACCCATTTGTAATACAAACACCTTCTCTGTTCCAACACCCATACATAATACACACACTCTCTCTGTTCCAACACCCATACGTAATACACACATCCTCTCTGTTCCAACACCAATACGTAATATAAACACCTTCTCTCATCCAACACGCATACGTAAACACACACCCTCTCTGTTCCAACACCCATATGTGATACACACACGCTCTCTGTTCCAACACCCATACGTAATACACACACTCTCTCTGTTCCAACACCCATACGTAGTACACACACCCTCTCTGTTCCAACACCCATACGTAATACACACACCCTCTCTGTTCCAACACCCATACGTAATACACACACTCTCTCTGTTCCAACACCCATACGTATTACACACACACCTTTCTGTTCCAACACCCATATGTAATACACACACCCTCTCTGTTCCAACACCCATACGTAATACACAAACCTTCTCTGTTCCAACACCCATACGTAAGACACACACCCTCTCTGTTCCAAAACCCATACGTAATACACACACCCTCTCTGTTCCAACACCCATTTGTAATACACACACCCTCTCTGTTCCAACACCCATACGTAATACACACACCCTCTCTGTTCCAAAACCCATATGTAATACACACACTCTCTGTGTTCCAACACCCATACATAATACACACACTCTCTCTGTTCCAACACCCATACGTAATACACACACTCTCTCTGTTCCAACACCCATACGTAATACACACACCTTCTCTGTTCCAACACCCATACGTAATACACACACCCTCTCTGATCCAACACCCATACGTATTACACACACACTCTCTCTGCACCAACACCCATACGTAATACACACACTCTCTCTGTTCCAACACCCATACGTAATACACACACTCTCTCTGTTCCAACACCCATACTTAATACACACACTCTCTCTGTTCCAACACCCATACGTATTACACACACACCTTTCTGTTCCAACACCCATATGTAATACAAACACCTTCTCTGTTCCAACAACCATACGTAATACACACACTCTCTCTGTTCCAACACCCATACGTAATACACACTCTCTCTGTTCAAACACCCATACGTAATACACACACTCTCTCTGTTCCAACACCCATACGTAATACACACACTCTCTCTGTTCCAACAACCATATGCAATACACACACTCTCTCTGTTCCAACAACCATACGTAATACACACACTCTCTCTGTTCCAACACCCATACGTAATACACACTCTCTCTGTTCCAACACCCATACGTAATACACACACTCTCTCTGTTCCAACACCCATACGTAATACACACACTCTCTCTGTTCCAACACCCCTACGTAATACACACACCTTCTCTGTTCCAATACCCATACGTAATACACACACCCTTTCTGTTCCAACACCCATACGTAATACACACACTCTCTCTGTTCCAACAACCATATGCAATACACACACTCTCTCTGTTACAACACCCATACGTAATACACACACCCTCTCTGCTCCAACACCCATACGTAATACACACACCCTCTCTGTTTCAACACCCATACGTAATACACACACCCTCTCTGTTCCAACATCCATACGTAATACACACACCCTCTCTGTTCCAACACCCATACGTATCACACACACCCTCTCTTTTCCAACACCCATACGTATTACACACACCCTCTCCGTTCCAACACCCATACGTAATACACAGACCCTCTCTGTTCCAACACCCATATGTAATACACACACCCTCTCTGTTCCAACATCCATACGTAATACACACTCTCTCTGTTCCAACACCCCTACGTAATACACACACGTTCTCTGCTCCAACACCCATACGTAATACACACACCCTCTCTGTTCCAACACCCATACGTAATACACAGACCCTCTCTGTTCCAACACCCATACGTAATATACACACCCTCTCTCTTCCAACACCCATACGTAATACACACACTCACTCTGTTCCAACACCCATACGTAATACACACACCCTCTCTGTTCCAACACCCATACGTAATATACACACCCTCTCTGTTCCAACACCCATACGTAATACACACACTCTCTCTGTTCCAACACCCATACGTATTACACACACACCCTTCTGTTCCAACACCCATATGTAATACAAACACCTTCTCTGTTCCAACACCCATACATAATACACACACTCTCTCTGTTCCAACACCCATACGTAATACACACATCCTCTCTGTTCCAACACCCATACGTAATACACACACCTTCTCTGTTCCAACACCCATACGTAATACACACACCCTCTCTGATCCAACACCCATACGTATTACACACACACTCTCTCTGCACCAACACCCATACGTAATACACACACTCTCTCTGTTCCAACACCCATACGTAATACACACACTCTCTCTGTTACAACACCCATACGTAATACACACACTCTCTCTGTTCCAACACCCATACGTAATACACACACCCTCTCTGTTCCAACACCCATACGTAATACTCACACCCTCTCTGCTCCAACACCCATACGTAATACACACACCCTCTCTGTTCCAACACCCAAACGTATCACACACACCCTCTCTGTTCCAACACACATACATAATATACACACCCTCTCTGTTCCAACACCCATACGTAATACACACACTCTCTCTGTTCCAACACCCATACGTAATACACACACCCTTTCTGTTCCAACACCCATACGTAATATACACACCCTCTCTGTTCCAACACCCATCGTAATACACACACTCTCTCTGTTCCAACACCCATACGTATTACACACACACCCTTCTGTTCCAACACCCATTTGTAATACAAACACCTTCTCTGTTCCAACACCCATACGTAATACACACATCCTCTCTGTTCCAACACCCATACGTAATATAAACACCTTCTCTCATCCAACACGCATACGTAAACACACACCCTCTCTGTTCCAACACCCATATGTGATACACACACGCTCTCTGTTCCAACACCCATACGTAATACACACACTCTCTCTGTTCCAACACCCTTACATAATACACACACCCTCTCTGTTCCAACACCCATACGTAGTACACACACCCTCTCTGTTCCAACACCCATACGTAATACACACACCCTCTCTGTTCCAACACCCATACGTAATACACACACTCTCTCTGTTCCAACACCCATACGTATTACACACACACCTTTCTGTTCCAACACCCATATGTAATACACACACCCTCTCTGTTCCAACACCCATACGTAATACACACACCTTCTCTGTTCCAACACCCATACGTAAGACACACACCCTCTCTGTTCCAAAACCCATACGTAATACACACACCCTCTCTGTTCCAACACCCATTTGTAATACACACACCCTCTCTGTTCCAACACCCATACGTAATACACACACCCTCTCTGTTCCAAAACCCATATGTAATACACACACTCTCTGTGTTCCAACACCCATACATAATACACACACTCTCTCTGTTCCAACACCCATACGTAATACACACACTCTCTCTGTTCCAACACCCATACGTAATACACACACCTTCTCTGTTCCAACACCCATACGTAATACACACACTCTCTCTGTTCCAACACCCATACGTAATACACACACCTTCTCTGTTCCAACACCCATACGTAATACACACACCCTCTCTGTTCCAACACCCATACGTAATATACACACCCTCTCTGTTCCAACACCCATACGTAATACACACACTCTCTCTGTTCCAACACCCATACGTATTACACACACACCTTTCTGTTCCAACACCCATATGTAATACAAACACCTTCTCTGTTCCAACAACCATACGTAATACACACACTCTCTCTGTTCCAACACCCATACGTAATACACACTCTCTCTGTTCAAACACCCATACGTAATACACACACTCTCTCTGTTCCAACACCCATACGTAATACACACACTCTCTCTGTTCCAACAACCATATGCAATACACACACTCTCTCTGTTCCAACAACCATACGTAATACACACACTCTCTCTGTTCCAACACCCATACGTAATACACACTCTCTCTGTTCCAAAACCCATACGTAATACACACACTCTCTCTGTTCCAACACCCATACGTAATACACACACTCTCTCTGTTCCAACACCCCTACGTAATACACACACCTTCTCTGTTCCAATACCCATACGTAATACACACACCCTTTCTGTTCCAACACCCATACGTAATACACACACTCTCTCTGTTCCAACAACCATATGCAATACACACACTCTCTCTGTTACAACACCCATACGTAATACACACACCCTCTCTGCTCCAACACCCATACGTAATACACACACCCTCTCTGTTTCAACACCCATACGTAATACACACACCCTCTCTGTTCCAACATCCATACGTAATACACACACCCTCTCTGTTCCAACACCCATACGTATCACACACACCCTCTCTTTTCCAACACCCATACGTATTACACACACCCTCTCCGTTCCAACACCCATACGTAATACACAAACGCTCTCTGTTCCAACACCCATACGTAATACACACTCCCTCTCTGCTCCAACACCCATATGTAACACTACACACTCTCTCTGTTCCAACACCCATACGTAATACACACACCCTCTCTGTTCCAACACCCATACATAATACAAACACCGTCTCTGTTCCAACACCCATACGTAATACACACACCCTCTCTGTTCCAACACCCCTACGTAATACACACACCCGCTCTGTTCCAACAACCATATGTAATACACACACCCTCTCTGTTCCAACACCCATACGTAATACACACATCCTTTCTGTTCCAACACCCATACGTAATACACACACTCTCTCTGTTCCAACACCCATACGTATTACACACACCCACTTCTGTTCCAACACCCATATTTAATACAAACACCTTCTCTGTTCCAACACCCATAAGTAATACACAAACCCTCTCTGCTCCAACACCCATACGTAATACACACACCCTCTCTGTTCCAACACCCATACGTAATACACAGACCCTCTCTGTTCCAACACCCATACGTAATATACACACCCTCTCTCTTCCAACACCCATACGTAATACACACACTCACTCTGTTCCAACACCCATACGTAATACACACACCCTCTCTGTTCCAACACCCATACGTAATATACACACCCTCTCTGTTCCAACACCCATACGTAATACACACACTCTCTCTGTTCCAACACCCATACGTATTACACACACACCCTTCTGTTCCAACACCCATATGTAATACAAACACCTTCTCTGTTCCAACACCCATACATAATACACACACTCTCTCTGTTCCAACACCCATACGTAATACACACATCCTCTCTGTTCCAACACCCATACGTAATACACACACCTTCTCTGTTCCAACACCCATACGTAATACACACACCCTCTCTGATCCAACACCCATACGTATTACACACACACTCTCTCTGCACCAACACCCATACGTAATACACACACTCTCTCTGTTCCAACACCCATACGTAATACACACACTCTCTCTGTTACAACACCCATACGTAATACACACACTCTCTCTGTTCCAACACCCATACGTATTACACACACACCCTTCTGTTCCAACACCCATATGTAATACAAACACCTTCTCTCTTCCAACAACCATACGTAATACACACACTCTCTCTGTTCCAACACCCATACGTAATACACACTCTCTCTGTTCCAACACCCATACGTAATACACACACTCTCTCTGTTCCAACACCCATACGTAATACACACACTCTCTCTGTTCCAACAACCATATGCAATACACACACTCTCTCTGTTCCAACAACCATACGTAATACACACACTGTCTCTGTTCCAACACCCATACGTAATACACACACTCTCTCTGTTCCAACACCCCTACGTAATACACACACCTTCTCTGTTCCAATACCCATACGTAATACACACACCCTTTCTGATCCAACACCCATACGTAATACACACACTCTCTCTGTTCCAACAACCATATGCAATACACACACTCTCTCTGTTACAACACCCATACGTAATGCACACACCCTCTCTGCTCCAACACCCATACGTAATACACACACCCTCTCTGTTTCAACACCCATACGTAATACACACACCCTCTCTGTTCCAACATCCATACGTAATACACACACCCTCTCTGTTCCAACACCCATACGTATCACACACACCCTCTCTTTTCCAACACCCATACGTATTACACACACCCTCTCCGTTCCAACACCCATACGTAATAAATTAAACGCTCTCTGTTCCAACACCCATACATAATACACACACCCTCTCTGTTCCAACAACCATATGTAATACACACACCCTCTCTGTTCCAACACCCATACGTATTACACACACCCACTTCTGTTCCAACACCCATATTTAATACAAACACCTTCTCTGTTCCAACACCCATACGTAATACACACACCCTCTCTGTTCCAACATCCATACGTAATACACACACCTTCTGTTCCAACATCCATACGTAATACACACACCCTCTCTGTTCCAACACCCAAACGTATCACACACACCCTCTCTGTTCCAACACCCATTCGTAATATACACACCCTCTCTGTTCCAACACCCATACGTAATACACACACTCTCTCTGTTCCAACACCCATACGTAATACACACATCCTCTCTGTTCCAACACCCTACGTAATATAAACACCTTCTCTCATCCAACACCCATACGTAAACACACACCCTCTCTGTTCCAACACCCATATGTAATACACACACACTCTCTGTTCCAACACCCATACGTAATACACACACTCTCTCTGTTCCAACACCCATACATAATACACACACCCTCTCTGTTCCAACACCCATACGTAGTACACACACCCTCTCTGTTCCAACACCCATACGTAATACACACACCCTCTCTGTTCCAACACCCATACGTAATACACACACTCTCTCTGTTCCAACACCCATACGTATTACACACACACCTTTCTGTTCCAACACCCATATGTAATACACAAACCCTCTCTGTTCCAACACCCATACGTAATACACACACCCTCTCTGTTCCAACACCCATTCGTAATACACACACCCTCTCTGTTCCAAAACCCATACGTAATACACACACTCTCTCTGTTCCAACACCCATACAAAATACACACACTCTCTCTGTTCCAACACCCATACGTAATACACACACTCTCTCTGTTCCAACACCCATACGTAATACACACACCCTCTCTGATCCAACACCCATACGTATTACACACACACTCTCTCTCCTCCAACACCCATACGTAATACACTAACTCTCTCTGTTCCAACACCCATACGTAATACACACACTCTCTCTGTTACAACACCCATACGTAATACACACACTCTCTCTGTTCCAACACCCATACGTAATACACACACCCTCTCTGTTCCAACACCCATACGTAATACACACACTCTCTCTGTTCCAACACCCATACGTATTACACACACACCCTTCTGTTCCAACACCCATATGTAATACAAACACCTTCTCTGTTCCAACACCCATACGTAATACACACACTCTCTCTGTTCCAACACCCATACGTAATACACACATCCTCTCTGTTCCAACACCCATACGTAATATACACACCTTCTCTCATCCAACACCCATACGTAAACACACACTCTCTCTGTTCCAACACCCATACACAATACACACACCCTCTCTGTTCCAACACCCATACACAATACACACACCCTCTCTGTTCCAACACCCATACATAATACACACACCCTCTCTGTTCCAACACCCATACGTAATACACACACTCTCTCTGTTCCAACACCCATACGTATTACACACACCCCTTTCTGTTCCAACACCCATATGTTATACAAACACCTTCTCTGTTCCAACACCCATACGTAATACACACACCCTCTGTTCCAACATCCATACGTAATACACACACCCTCTCTATTCCAACACCCATACGTAATACACACACCCTCTCTGTTCCAACATCCATACGTAATACACACACCCTCTCTGTTCCAACACCCATACGTAACACACACACCCTCTCTGTTCCAACACCCATACGTAATACACACACTCTCTCTGTTCCAACACCTATACATAATACACACACCCTCTCTGTTCCAACACCCATACGTAATACACACACCCTCTCTGTTCCAACATCCATACGTAATACACACACCCTCTCTGTTCCAACACCCATACGTAATACACACACCCTCTCTGTTCCAACACCCATATGTATTACACACACCCTCTCTGTTCCAACACCCATATGTATTACACACACCCTCTCTGTTCCAACACCCATATGTAATACACACACCCTCTCTGTTCCAACACCCATACATAATACACACACAGTCTCTGTTCCAACACCCATACGTAATACACACACCCTCTCTGTTCCAACACCCGTACGTAATACAAACATTAGCACGTTTGAAGCTGCAGTACTACAAGGCACGCATGCACATTTACTCAAACGTACACACAGAACACAAACACACACACACACACTACATTAGCTCTGTTTAAACAACTTCTTCCTGCCCACGGTCTGCTCTGAAGCCCTCTCTGTGTGATGTGTCAGTGGAGCCACGCAGGCACACCAGGAACCTCTCAGCGTTTGGTTTGGGTTCCAGAGGGATTAAGACTCTGAGACCCCAGATTCCTGCCCGTAGTATGCACTCTGCTCCACACACCAGGCCCTGTGCCTAGTATCCACACTGTAGACGCATGCAGGTATGCGCAGATATACTCACGCACATACACATAGACTATTGTTGGAGGCTTTGAGTCCTAGCCACTGCCTTTCATGGACTGCTCAGTGGGACCTCAATGGACCACATGACATGTTTATCTATACAGGACTACAGGGTATACTATTCAAGGTTAGGACCGGATTTAGGGAAACAATAATACACTCTGGTTTGATTGATTAATTCAGTTGGACAATTTGCGAAGCTATTCCATGACTATGTTGAAACAAAAATATATATGTAGCTCCAGTAGATTGAGTGTGGTGAAGGACAAAAGATAAAGCTGTAATTAACCATATCCCATCTGGTGTTTAAACAAACATATATGTATGATGTCATATGTCCCATATTTCAGTCCCCTTCTCTATCACTCCATAACCCTATGACACCACCGCCACTTGTCTATCCTACTCTGGTCCTGGGCTGGGTTACAATAACAGGAGCGCTGCCTGGTGTGGGAGGCAAGCTAGTCATCTCTAGGTGTGTGACATCACCTTCCTGAGATCCAAGAGTCAACTGTCTGAGAAGGAGTGACAACCTAGCTTTCTGCTCTAGAAGTCCACTGTTGTATTGTAGTAAGCATGGTGCAACAGGTAGGCATACAAGCGACATGGGGATCATATA
>NW_028156389.1:0-5000 GCF_964263955.1 Coregonus lavaretus
CAGTGTGCCCTAGAGGAAAAAGCCAGCGCAGATTTGGTCAATCCAAAGCCTACATGTAAAGAATATTAAAGAATGCATCAGTGATTTGTATTTCTTGCAACTTTCTGATGACGAAACGGTATGGGAATGCCTGTGTCTACCACTTTGTGTAGCTAGTTAGCGATGCCAAAACAGTCATTTCTAAAGTCTTTCTCATAAAACATTCCAAATGAAATGTTAACTGCAAAGTAGGCTTATCTGGCAGAATTATATGATATCATGATGATTTAATATACAGTGATCTCCATAGTGAGTTTACAGAAACACCGCCAGCCAAACACCAGTCTTTTGAGGTGCGCAATTTAAATTAAAGGACAACTATACCTCAAAAGGGGGTCCCCTGATGTGGTTTAAGCATTGCTGTGGACATAGAACATCCAATTGAGTTGTTTTTTCTATTACAAAAGTATGATTTCTTAGAGTGAAAACCTGAAAGAAAACTGGGGGGAAATCCGAAACCTGGAGACAATAAACGAGAAAACGTTTTTTTGTGTGTTTTTTTTGTGTTATTATAGCAAATAACTGAGAAATAAAAAATATATATAATATATAACTGTGTCCAAAAACAAGCTACAAATGGACAGAACCAAAACAAATGATCTAATGATTCTGTCTCTTCGCAGCAAAAATCTGCAGAGCTGGGAAGATTGTATCCCCCATATCAATAACATTCTATTGGTAGCAAGAATTTTTATATAATAATTTAAATTGAAAGATTCTAAGTTTTGAATCCGGTGTCGTTTTGCGTATCAGTTCATAAACACTATGCCATGGGATCGGTACGGTGAAAAAATCTCTTCCCAACTATTTTGCAATCTATATGGGACGGCTGTCAATCCTTTGGTCCTTAAATGAAACTGGTATCCTTTTTTATTTATCACATAGTCCATTTGTTTGTGCTGTTGTCTTGGCTAGCTTAATGTTCCGGTCGGTAGCTAGCTACTCACTCACTGCTAGCTAGCTATTACGCCGTCATGAAACGGGGCATGAGGGAAGCCCTACAATATTACGTGGTGAGAACGCTCTGGAGCAGGCAATGTTGAAAAGTCATCTTTAGACACGTCATACTTTTTCTTAAATGTAATTTTGTAATGAACTAAAACAGGCAAAAAAAAACAACAACAGAAAATTAGGTTTGAAAAATGTTCATGTGGGGTAACCTAGGTAACAACATGTTGTTTTCCCCACAGGCGGGCGCTCTATCTATCTAATACCGACTGAGACTCTCAATCAATGTAAAAAATATATATCTTCTTCTGGTGCTCCTAGACTTTTATTTTTTATTTTGTTTTTAGGGGGTAGATCAGCTTTAATATTGCATATAGATTGTGGCTTCCATCAATGTAATAGCCTGCATCATTTCCAATCCCCAATATATTAAAAAAATATATATAGATATTTTTAAAATATATTTTCCTTTGATAATTTTCCGCTAACCCTACCATCCCTCCCCTAATTGGAGTAAACTAATGTACAACAACACTTAGGCTTTCTACTTCCAGCTTATACATATTATATACATTTTACGGACACAGTATATATTTTACAATAGTTATCCTTTGTTTGTTTTTAGTCCAATCCCTCAGCGACCCCTCAACCCCTCCCATCTATCTCTGAACACCAATCCAGTTTTGATTTCTATTTGCCATATATTTTTCAACTGTGCTCCTAGACTTTATGTTGTGCACCTTAAGTTAGGAGCACCAGTGCTACCAATGAAAACATGTTAATTTAGAACCCTGGTAGTAGTTGTGTTGTGGTGGTCATGGTTACCTCTCTACGGTCCAGGCTGTATCATTATGTGGTATATCAGCAGAGTGAGTGGTCCAGTCTCCGGTCGGGAGCTCTCTGGTCTGCAGGATGTAGTACCGCAGGGGGGAGGAGCCTGTCATCCCAGCAACCCAGTGGAGGCGGAGCCTACGAGACTGGACCTCCCCCTGGGGGACGGACAACTTCCTGGGGGGGGAGGGTCGCTCTGGAAGGGGGGGGGGGAGAGAGGTAGAGCGAGAGAGAGAGAGAGAGAGAGAGAGAGAGAGAGAGAGAGAGAGAGGAGAGAGAGAGAGAGAGAGATAAGAGAGAGAGAGAGAGAAGAGAGAGAGAGAAGAGAGAGAGAGAGAGAGAGAGAGAGAGAGAGAGAGAGAGAGAGAGAGAGAGAGAGAGAGAAAGACCATGTAAATAAAGTCTCCCTCTCCCTCCAGAATTGAGAGACAGAGAGAGTTATTACATAGTGAGTTTATGTGTAAATCCTTCAGCTGGTAGTATCATAGAACAGCTTTGAGTCACACCACTCTAACCAATGTTTGCTGATGTCAACCATGAGTGCCCCATGGTGGCGGTGGGGTTATGATATGGGCAGGCATAAGCTACGGACAACAAACACAATTGCATTTAATCGATGGCAAATTGAATGCACAGAGATACCGTGATGAGATCCTGAGGCCCATTGTCGTGCCATTCATCCGCCGCCATCACCTCATGTTTCAGCATGATAATGCACGGCCCCCATGTCGCAAGGATCTGGACACAATTCCTGGAAGCTGAAAATGTCCCAGTTCTTCCATGGCCTGCATATTCACCAGACATGTCACCGATTTAGCATGTTTGGGATGCTCAACAATATCCAGTAACTTCGCACAGCCATTGAAGAGGAGTGGGACACCATACCACAGGCCAAAATCAACAGCCTGATCAACTATGCAGAGGAGATGTGTCGCGCTGCATGAGGCAAATGGTCCCACCAGATACGGACTGGTTTTCTGATCCACTCCCCTACTTTATTTTAAGGAATCTCTGACCAACAGATGCATATCTGTATTCCCACTCATGTGAAATCTATATATTAGGACCTAATGCATTTATTTTAATTTAATGGATTTCCTTATATGAACTGTAACTCAGTAAAATCGTAGAAATTGTTGCATGTTGCGTTTATATTTTTGATTCATATTGGCCTGGTGTAAACAAGAGACTCATGCCAAAGCGTTGTGTACACACATGTGTGATATTCAATTAGGAACTGTTAAACGGTTCACTGTGGTCGCTCAGCAAATCACACGTCTCCGTGCAAATCCATTGGCACAGATAAAAGTGGACACACACACACAGTGACGGGGGGGACAGCAGCGTAATTGTTTAATTTCAGATCGTTATCGATCTGACTGGTAATAAAATCCTCATTGATTCTCTCTAAACTTCATTAATCTGTTCAGAAACACTCTCTTCTTTTTCCTCCCCCTCTCTCTCTCTCCCGCCCTCCCTCTCCCCCCCTCTCTCTCTCCTTCTCCCTCCCTCCCTCCCATTCCTCCCTTCCTCTCTCCCTCCCCCTCCCTCCCTCTCTCCCTCTCCAGTGATGATCTGTTCTAACAGACTAGAGATCTCTTTATGGAATTATTAAAGCCCTGCTCAACACCAAGGGTTGGATTCCCGGTATCACCCGTACGAAAAATGTATGCACACATGACTGTAAGTGTCTGTGTACTGTGGTGTGTGTGTGCCTGTGGTGTGTGTGTGCCTGTGGTGTGTGTGTCTCTTACCTCTGCGTTCGGTGGTGATAACTACAGCCTCCTCAGCTCTGCCCCATCCCTGAGCGGTCCTAGCGGTCAACTTGAACACATAGGCCTGGTCTCCGGTCAAACCACTGACTGTAAACTGGCGCGCGGTCGACCCAACCTCCACCATAGTGAACCGCATGGGGTCGCCAGCATCCAGACGGTACGCTATCTGATAACCTGGGAGAGGGGGACGAGGGAGGGAGGAGGGGAGGAGAGGGGAGAGGCGAGAGAGGGGAGGTGGGAGAAGGGAAGAGAGGAGGAGGGAAAGAGAAAAAGAGGGAGAGAGACAGAAAGAGAGAGTTACTTTATGTAGAATCCTGGTGTTCTGGTGAGGGGATTTGTGGGTTTTGGGGGGGTTGTTCTAGTGGCCTACTTTAGATCCTAGAGCCCAGGAAACAGGCTTTCAACAAGATCAGCACACACACACACATACCTACCTCATTGACAGTCTTTCTGAGGGAGATTTAGGGAGAGAAAGAGAGAGAGAGAGAGAGAGAGAGACACAGAAAGAGAGACACAGAATTCTGCAAAAATATCCTCTGTGTACAACGAAAAACACCAAATAATGCATGCAGAGCGGAATTAGGCCGATACCCGCTAATGATCAAAATCCAGAAAAGAGCCGTTAAATTCTATAACCACTTAAAAGGAAGCGATTCCCAAACCTTCCATAACAAAGCTATCACCTACAGAGAGATGAACTTGGAGAAGAGTCCCCTAAGTAAGCTGGTCCTGGGGCTCTGTTCACAAACACAAACAGACCCCACAGAGCCCCAGGACAACAACAACAACAACAACACAATTAGACCCAACCAAATCATGAGAAAACAAAAAGAGAATTACTTGACACATTGGAAAGAACAAACTAAAAAACTGAGCAAACTAGATGCTATTTGGCCCTAAACAGAGAGTACACAGTGGCAGAATACCTGACCACTGTGACTGACCCAAACTTAAGGAAAGCTTTGACTATGTACAGACTCAGTGAGCATAGCCTTGCTATTGAGAGAGGCCGCCGTAGGCAGACCTGGCTCTCAAGAGAAGACAGGCTATGTGCACACTGCCCACCAAATCAGGTGGAAACTGAGCTGCATTTCCTAACCTCCTGCCAAATGTATGACCATATTAGAGACACATATTTCCCTCAGATTACAGAGATCCACAAAGAATTAGAAAACAAACCCAATTTTGATAAACTCCCTTATCTACTGGGTGAAAAACCACAGTGTGCCATCACAGCTGCAAGATTTGTGACCTGTTGCCACAAGAAAAGGGCAACCAGTGAAGAACAAACACAATTGTAAATACAACCCATATTTATGTTTATTTATTTTCCCATTTGTACTTGTTTCCTATTTGCACATTGTTACAACACTGTATATACACACAATATGACATTTGAAATGTCTT
>NW_028156389.1:7500-20331 GCF_964263955.1 Coregonus lavaretus
ATCTACCAACAGGTGCCCTTCTTTGCGAGGCATTGGAAAACATCCTTGGCCTTTGTGGTTGAATCTGTGTTTGACCTTATGATAATTGTATGTGTGGGGTACAGAGATGAGGTATTCATTCAAAAATCATGTTAAACACTATTATTGCAGACAGAGTGACTCCATGCAACTCATTATGTGACTTGTTAAGCACATTTTTACTCCTGACCTTATTTAGGCTTGTCATAACAAATGGGTTGAATACTTATTGACTCAAGACATTACAACTTTTAATATTTATGAATTTGTAAACATTTCTAAAAACATAATTCCACTTTGACAATATGGGGTATTGTGTGTAGGCCAGTGACACAACATCTCAACTGGATCCATTTTAAATTCAGCCTGTAACACATCAAAACATGGAAAAAGTCAAGGGGTGTGAATACTCTCTGAAGGCACTGGAAGTATTAACTAGTATTAACTAGTATTAATTAGTATTAATTAGACTCCTCCTCTTTCTTGCTCTACCATTTCTCTCACCTCTTTCCATTTGTTGTACATTTTACATTTTAGTCATTTAGCAGACACTCTTATCCAGAGCGACTTACAGTTAGTGAGTGCATACATTTTTTTTTTTCTATTTTTTTTTTTCATACTGGCCCCCCGTGGAAATCGAACCCACAACCCTGCCGTTGCAAGCGCCATGCTCTACCAACTGTAACCCCCCCCCCCCCCCCCCTCTCTCTTTCAATTCAATTTCAATTCAATTTAAGGGGCTTTATTGGCATGGGAAACATATGTTTACATTGCCAAAGCAAGTGAAATATAGATGATAAACAAAAGTGAAATAAACAATAAAAAATGAACAGTAAACATTACACTCACAAAAGTTCCAAAGGAATAAAGACTTTTCAAATGTCATATTATTTCTATATACAGTGTTGTAATGATGTGCAAATAGTACAAAAGGGAAAATAAATAAACATAAATATGGGTTGTCTTTACAATGGTGTTTGTTCTTCACTGGTTGCCCTTTTCTTGTGGCAACAGGTCACAAATCTTGCTGCTGTGATTGCACACTGTGGTATTTCACCCATATCAAAATTGGATTTGTTTTCAAATTCTTTGTGGGTCTGTGTAATCTGAGGGAAGTATGTGTTTCTAATTTGTTTTCTCATGATTTGGTTGGGTCTAATTATGTTGTTGTCCTGGGGCTCTGTGGGGTCTGTTTGTGTTTGTGAACAGAGTCCCAGGACAAGCTTGCTTAGGGGACTCTTCTCCAGGTTCATCTCTCTGTACGTGATGGCTTTGTTATGGCAGGTTTGGGAATTGCTTCCTTTTAGGTGGTTGTAGAATTGAAAGGCTCTTTTCTGGATTTTGATAATTAGCGGGTATCTGCCTAATTCTGCTTTGCATGCATTATTTGGTGTTTTACATTGTACATGGAAGATATTTTTGCAGAATTCTGCATGCAGAGCCTCAATTTGGTGTTTGTCCCATTTTGTGAATTATTGGTTGGTGAGCGGACCCCAGACCTCACAACCACAAAGGGCAATGGGTTCTCTAACCGATTCTTGTATTTTTTGCCAGATCCTAATTGGTATGTAGAATTTTATGTTCCTTTTGATGGCATAGAAGGCCCTTCTTGCCTTGTCTCTCAGATCGTTCACAGCTTAGTGGAAGTTACCTGTGGCGCTGATGTTTAGGCCGAGGTATGTATAGTTTTTTGTGTGCTCTAGGGCAACTGTGTCTAGATGGAATTTGTATTTGTGATCCTGGCAACTGGACCTTTTTTGGAACACCATTATTTTTGTCTTACTGAGATTTACTGTCAGGGCCCAGGTCTGACAGAATCTGTGCAGAAGATCTAGGTGCTGCTGTAGGCCCTCCTTGGTTGGGGACAGAAGCACCAGATCATCAGCAAACAGTAGACATTTGACTTCAGATTCAAGTAGGGTGAGGCCGGGTGCTGCAGACTGTTCTAGTGCCCTCGCCAATTCGTTGATATATATGTTGAATAGGGTGGGGCTTAAGCTGCATCCCTGTCTCACCGCCCCCGGCCATGTGGAAAGAAATGCGTGTGTTTTTTGGCCAATTTTAACCGCACACTTGTTGTTTGTGTACATGGATTTTATAATATCGTATGTTTTTCCCCCAACCCCACTTTCCATCAATTTGTATAGCAGACCCTCATGTCAAATTAAGTCAAAAGCTTTTTTGAAATCAACAAAGCATGAGAAGACTTTGCCTTTGTTTTGGTTTGTTTGTTTGTCAACTAGGGTGTGCAGGGTGAATACGTGGTCTGTCTTACGGTAATTTGGTAAAAAGCCAATTTGACATTTGCTCAGTACATTGTTTTCCTAAGGAAATGTACAAGTCTGCTGTTAATGATAATGCAGAGGATTTTCCCAAGGTTGCTGTTGACGCATATCCCACGGTAGTTATTGGGGTCAAATCTGTCTCCACTTTTGTGGATTGGGGTGATCAGTCCTTGGTTCCAAATATTGGGGAAGAAGCCAGAGCTAAGGATGATGATAAAGAGTTTGAGTATAGCCAATTGGAATTTGTGGTCTGTATATTTTATCATTTCATTTAGGATACCATCAACACCACAGGCCTTTTTGGGTTGGAGGGTTTGTATTTTGTCCTGTAGTTCATTGAATGTAATTGGAGAATCCAGTGGGTTCTGGTAGTCTTTAACAGTTGATTCTAAGATTTGTATTTGATCATGTATATTTTTTTTTGCTGTTTGCTCTTTGTTATAGGGCCAAAAAGATTGGAGAAGTGGTTTACCCATACATCTCCGTTTTGGATAGATAGCTCTTCGTGTTGTTGTTTGTTTAGAGTTTTCCAATTTTCCCAGAGGTGGTTAGAGTCTATGGATTCTTCAATTACATTGAGCTGATTTCTGACATGCTGTTCCTTCTTTTTCCGTAGTGTATTTCTGTATTGTTTTAGTGATTCACCATAGTGAAGGCGTAGGCTCAGGTTTTCTGGGTCTCTGTTTTTGGTTGGATAGGTTTCTCAAATTCTTTCTTAGGTTTTTGCATTCTTCATCGAACCATTTGTCATTGTTGTTACTTTTCTTAGGTTGTCTGCTTGACATTTTAAGATTTGATAGGGAAGCTGAGAGGTCAAATATACTGTTTAGGTTTTCTACTGCCAAGTTTACACCTTCACTATTACAGTGAAACATTTTGTCCAGGAAATTGTCTAGAAGGGATTGAATTAGTTGTTGCCTAATAGTTGTTTTGGTAGATTTCCACACTGCTTTCCTTCCATCTATAGCATTTCTTAATATTATTCAGTTCCTTTGGCATTGATGCCTCATGATTGAGCATAGCTCTGTTCAAGTGGAGTGTGATTTTGCTGTGATCTCTCGCTCTCTCCCCTCACTCTGTCTCTCTCTCTCTCTCTCTCTCTCTCTCTCTCTCTCTCTGTCCTTGCTTTGCTTGTGAGGCGAGGAAAGACAGATGCCCTCTGTCAAATGGAGGTGTCACTCTGTCTGTCTGTCCTTGCCCGCAGAGGACAAAACAACACTATTCACCTCTCCCCCCCCTCCTCTCTCTCTCTCTATTCAGCTCTACACCTGTCCTTGCCACCTCTCCCCCCCTCCTCTCTCTCTCTCTATTCAGCTCTACACCTGTCCTTGCCACCTCTCCCCCCTCCCCCCCCTCCTCTCTCTCTCTCTATTCAGCTCTACACCTGTCCTTGCCCCCTCCCCCCCCTCCTCTCTCTCTCTCTATTCAGCTCTACACCTGTCCTTGCCACCTCTCCCCCCTCCCCCCCCTCCTCTCCCTCTCTCTATTCAGCTCTACACCTGTCCTTGCCACCTCACCCCTCTCCCCCCCTCCCCTCTCTCTCTCTCTATTCAGCTCTACACCTGTCCTTGCCCCCTCCCCCCCCTCCTCTCTCTCTCTCTATTCAGCTCTACACCTGTCCTTGCCACCTCTCCCCTCTCCCCCCCCTCCTCTCTCTCTCTCTATTCAGCTCTACACCTGTCCTTGCCACCTCTCCCCCCCTCCTCTCTCTCTCTCTATTCAGCTCTACACCTGTCCTTGCCACCTCACCCCTCTCCCCCCCCTCCTCTCTCTCTCTCTATTCAGCTCTACACCTGTCCTTGCCACCTCCCCCCCCTCCCCCCCCTCCCCTCTCTCTCTCTATTCAGCTCTACACCGGTCTTTGCCACCTCTCCCCCCCCCCCCCCCTCTCTCTCTCTATTCAGCTCTACACCTGTCCTTGCCACCTCACCCCTCCCCCCCCCCTCCTCTCTCTCTCTCTATTCAGCTCTACACCTGTCCTTGCCACCTCACCCCTCTCCCCCCCCTCCCCTCTCTCTCTCTCTCTATTCAGCTCTACACCTGTCCTTGCCACCTCTCCCCCCCTCCTCTCTCTCTCTATTCAGCTCTACACCTGTCCTTGCCACCTCACCCCTCTCCGCCCCCTCCTCTCTCTCTCTCTATTCAGCTCTACACCTGTCCTTGCCACCTCTCACCTCTCCGCCCCCTCCTCTCTCTCTCTCTATTCAGCTCTACACCTGTCCTTGCCACCTCTCCCCCCCTCCTCTCTCTCTCTCTATTCAGCTCTACACCTGTCCTTGCCACCTCTCCCCCCCTCCTCTCTCTCTCTCTATTCAGCTCTACACCTGTCCTTGCCACCTCACCCCCCTCCTCTCTCTCTCTCTATTCAGCTCTACACCTGTCCTTGCCACCTCACCCCCCTCCCCTCTCTCTCTCTATTCAGCTCTACACCTGTCCTTGCCACCTCTCCCCTCTCCGCCCCCTCCTCTCTCTCTCTCTATTCAGCTCTACACCTGTCCTTGCCACCTCTCCCCCCCTCCTCTCTCTCTCTCTATTCAGCTCTACACCTGTCCTTGCCACCTCACCCCTCCCCCCCCCCTCCTCTCTCTCTCTCTATTCAGCTCTACACCTGTCCTTGCCACCTCTCCCCCCCCTCCTCTCTCTCTCTCTCTTCAGCTCTACACCTGTCCTTGCCACCTCACCCCTCTGAGAATCCCTGTCTGCTGCCTTCTCTCTAGATCTCTCTCTCTCTCTATTCAGCTCTATACAGTGGGGAGAACAAGTATTTGATACTTTATTTTTATTTATTTTTATTTCACCTTTATTTAACCAGGTAAACCAGTTGAGAACAAGTTCTCATTTACAACTGCGACCTGGCCAAGATAAAGCAAAGCAGTGCGATAAAAACAACAACTGGGTACACTTCAACTGTGACAGACGGAATCTAAAACAAAAATCCAGAAAATCACATTGTATGATTTTTAAGTAATTAATTAGCATTTTATTGAATGACATACAGTGGGGAAAACAAGTATTTAGTCAGCCACCAATTGTGCAAGTTCTCCCACTTAAAAAGATGAGAGAGGCCTGTAATTTTCATCATAGGTACACGTCAACTATGACAGACAAAATGAGAAAAAAAATCCAGAAAATCACATTGTAGGATTTGTAATGAATTTATTTGCAAATTATGGTGGAAAATAAGTATTTGGTCAATAACAAAAGTTTCTCAATACTTTGTTATATACCCTTTGTTGGCAATGACACAGGTCAAACGTTTTCTGTAAGTCTTCACAAGGTTTTCACGCACTGTTGCTGGTATTTTGGCCAATTCCTCCACGCAGATCTCCTCTAGAGCAGTGATGATTTGGGGCTGTCGCTGGGCAACACAGACTTTCAACTCCCTCCAAAGATTTTCTATGGGGTTGAGATCTGGAGACTGGCTAGGCCACTCCAGGACCTTGAAATGTTTCTTACGAAGCCACTCCTTCGTTGCCCGGGCGGTGTGTTTGGGATCATTGTCATGCTGAAAGACCCAGCCACGTTTCATCTTCAATGCCCTTGCTGATGGAAGGAGGTTTTCACTCAAAATCTCACGATACATGGCCCCATTCATTCTTTCCTTTACACGGATCAGTCGTCCTGGTCCCGTTGCAGAAAAACAGCCCCAAAGCATGATGTTTCCACCCCCATGCTTCACAGTAGGTATGGTGTTATTTGGATGCAACTCAGCATTCTTTGTCCTCCAAACATGACGAGTTGAGTTTTTACCAAAAAGTTATATTTTGGTTTCATCTGACCATATGACATTCTCCCAATCCTCTTCTGGATCATCCAAATGCACTCTAGCAAACTTCAGACGGGCCTGGACATGTACTGGCTTAAGCAGGGGGACACGTCTGGCACTGCAGGATTTGAGTCCCTGGCGGCGTAGTGTGTTACTGATGGTAAGCTTTGTTACTTTGGTCCCAGCTCTCTGCAGGTCATTCACTAGGTCCCCCCGTGTGGTTCTGGGATTTTTGCTCACCGTTCTTGTCATCATTTTGACCCCACGGGGTGAGATCTTGCGTGGAGTCCCAGATCGAGGGAGATTATCAGTGGTCTTGTATGTCTTCCATTTCCTAATAATTGCTCCCACAGTTGATTTCTTCAAACCAAGCTGCTTACCAATTGCAGATTCAGTCTTCCCAGCCTGGTGCAGGTCTACAATTTTGTTTCTGGTGTCCTTTGACAGCTCTTTGGTCTTGGCCATAGTGGAGTTTGGAGTGTGACTGTTTGAGGTTGTGGACAGGTGTCTTTTATACTGATAACAAGTTCAAACAGGTGCCATTAATACAGGTAACGAGTGGAGGACAGAGGAGCCTCTTAAAGAAGAAGTTACAGGTCTGTGAGAGCCAGAAATACTGCTTGTTTGTAGGTGACCAAATACTTATTTTCCACCATAATTTGCAAATAAATTTATTAAAAATCCTACAATGTGATTTTCTGGATTTTTTTTTCTCTATTTGTCTGTCATAGTTGACGTGTACCTATGATGAAAATTACAGGCCTCTCTCATCTTTTTAAGTGGGAGAACTTGCACAATTGGTGGCTGACTAAATACTTTGATGATACTTATTTGATACAGATCAGAAAAGCAGAACTTAATATTTGGTACAGAAACCTTTGTTTGCAATTACAGAGATCATATGTTTCCTGTAGGTCTTGACCAGGTTTGCACACACTGCAGCAGGGATTTTGGCCCACTCCTCCATACAGACCTTCTCCAGATCCTTCAAGTTTCGGGGCTGTCGCTGGGCAATACGGACTTTCAGCTCCCTCCAAAGATGTTCTATTGGGTTCAGGTCTGGAGACTAGCTAGGCCACTCCAGGACCTTGAGATGCTTCTTACGGAGCCACTCCTTAGTTGCCCTGGCTGTGTGTTTCGGGTCGTTGTCATGCTGGAAGACCCAGCCACGACCCATCTTCAATGCCTTTACTGAGGGAAGGAGGTTGTTGGCCAAGATCTCGAGATACATGGCCCCATCCATCCTCCCCTCAATACGGTGCAGTCGTCCTGTCCCCTTTGCAGAAAAGCATCCCCAAAGAATGATGTTTCCACCTCCATGCTTCACGGTTGGGATAGTGTTCTTGGGGTTGTACTCATCCGTCTTCTTCCTCCAAACACGGTGAGTGGAGTTTAGACCAAAAAGCTCTATTTTTGTCTCATCAGACCACATGACCTTCTCCCATTCCTCCTCTGGATCATCCAGATGGTCATTGGCAAACTTCAGATGGGCCTGGACATGTGCTGGCTTGAGCAGGGGGACCTTGCGTGCGCTGCAGGATTTTAATCCATGACGGTGTAGTGTGTTACTAATGGTTTTCTTTGAGACTGTGGTCCCAGCTCTCTTCAGGTCATTGACCAGGTCCTGCCGTGTAGTTCTGGGCTGATCCCTCACCTTCCTCATGATCATTGATGCCCCACGAGGTGAGATCTTGCATGGAGCCCCAGACCGAGGGTGATTGACCGTCATCTTGAACTTCTTCCATTTTCTAATAATTGCGCCAACAGTTGTTGCCTTCTCACCAAGCTGCTTGCCTATTGTCCTGTAGCCCATCCCAGCCTTGTGCAGGTCTACAATTTTATCCCTGATGTCCTTACACAGCTCTCTGGTCTTGGCCATTGTGGAGAGGTTGGAGT
The DNA here is from genome assembly GCF_964263955.1 of Coregonus lavaretus. Taxonomy (NCBI): domain Eukaryota; kingdom Metazoa; phylum Chordata; class Actinopteri; order Salmoniformes; family Salmonidae; genus Coregonus; species Coregonus lavaretus. The sequence continues at coordinate 15,466 of NW_028156389.1, forward strand.
CTGTTTGATTGAGTGTGTGGACAGGTGTCTTTTATACAGGTAACGAGTTCAAACAGGTGCAGTTAATACAGGTAATGAGTGGAGAACAGGAGGGCTTCTTAAAGAAAAACTAACAAGTCTGTGAGAGCCGGAATTCTTACTGGTTGGTAGGTGATCAAATACTTATGTCATGCAATAAAATGCAAATTAATTACTTAAAAATCATACAATGTGATTTTCTGGATTTTTGTTTTAGATTCCGTCTCTCACAGTTGAAGTGTACCTATTATAAAAATGACAGACCTCTACATGCTTTGTAAGTAGGAAAACCTGCAAAATCGGCAGTGTATCAAATCCTTGTTCTCCCCACTGTATCTATCCTCCTCTTTTCTCACTCTCCCACCTTGCTATATATATCCTCCAACCCCTCTCCCATTAGAACACTTTCATTTACACTTCCAAACTCTGTCTGAGTGTGTGGAAGGTCTTGCATCAGCAAGTTTAATAGCTCTGCTCCCTATGACTGATAGACACACACACTCACACACACACTCACACACACACTCACATACACACACTCACACACACATACACACACACACACATACACACACTCACACACACACACACACACACACACACACACACACACACTCACAAACACACACACTCACACACACTCACACACACACACACACACACACACACACACACACACGGTGCCATTGGAGCAGAGCGTGAGTGCTTGAACTACACACTTAGAAAAAAGGTTACCAAAGGGTTCTTCGGCTGTCCCCACAGGACAAGCCTTTTTGGTTCCAGGTACAACCCTTTTGTGGTTCCAGGTAGAACCCTCTGTGGAAAAGGTTCAACATGGAACCCAAGAGGGTTCTACCTGGAACCACAAAGGGTTCTTCAAAGGGTTCTCCTATGAGGACAACCAAAGAACCCTAATTGGTCCTCTGTCCCGGCGTGTGGCTCGTCAGGATACATCTTCTACTGGATATGATTACAATGTTACAGTGGGACCAGGTGTGTGAGGTGTGTGTGTGTGTGTGTGTGTGGGTGTGTGTGTGAGGTGTGTGTGTGTGTGTGTGTGTGTGTGTGTGTGTGTGTGTGTGTGTGTGTGTGTGTGTGTGTGTGTGTGTGTGTGTGTGTGTGTGTGTGTGTGTGTGTGTGTGTGTGTGAGGTGTGTGTGTGTGTGTGAGGTGTGTGTGTGTGTGTGTGAGGTGTGTGTGTTAAGACTGTGTGCGAACATTCTTTGTGTGTGTATGTGTGTCTCACCCATGATAATCCCGTTGGGGTCAGTAGGAGGCTGCCACATCACCCTGACAGATGTCAGACTAACCTCTGGAAACACCAGCCTCACTGGAGGACCTGGAACTATGGAGAGAGAGGAGAGGAGGGAGGGAGGGAGGGAGGAGGGAGGGAGGGGGGAGGGGGGAGGAGGAGGGAGGAGGGAGGAGGAGGGAGGTGGGAGAGAGGGAGGGAGGGAGGGAGGGAGGGAGGGATGGGGAGGAGGAGGCAGGGAGGGAGGAGGGAGGAGGAGGGAGGTGGGAGAGAGGGAGGGAGGGAGGGAGGGAGGGAGGGAGGAGGGAGGGGGGAGGAGGGAGGTGGGAGGAGGGGGGAGGAGGAGGGAGGAGGGAGAGAGGGAGGGAGGGATATTAGAATATCTTTATTATCCTTGGCATTGAAGCCTCACAACATCATTAAAACACAGAACATCATGATGTCATTCATGTAATAGTAAAATATGAAAGATATAAAGGTCATATAACATGGGGGGTAAGATATAAAGGTCATATAACATGGGGGGTTAGATATAAAGGTCATATAACATGGGGGGTTAGATATAAAGGTCATATAACATGGGGGGTAAGATATAAAGGTCATATAACATGGGGGGTTAGATATAAAGGTCATATAACATGGGGGGTTAGATATAAAGGTCATATAACATGGGGGGTAAGATATAAAGGTCATAAAACATGGGGGGTTAGATATAAAGGTCATATAACATGGGGGGTAAGATATAAAGGTCATATAACATGGGGGTAAGATATAAAGGTCATATAACGTGGGGGGGGGTTAGATATAAAGGTCATATAACATGGGGGGGTTAGATATAAAGGTCATATAACATGGGGGGTAAGATATAAAGGTCATATAACATGGGGGGGTAAGATATAAAGGTCATATAACGTGGGGGGGTAAGATATAAAGGTCATATAACATGGGGGGTTAGATATAAAGGTCATATAACATGGGGGGGTTAGATATAAAGGTCATATAACATGGGGGGTAAGATATAAAGGTCATATAACATGGGGGGGTTAGATATAAAGGTCATATAACATGGGGGGTAAGATATAAAGGTCATATAACATGGGGGGTAAGATATAAAGGTCATATAACATGGGGGTAAGATATAAAGGTCATATAACGTGGGGGGGGTTAGATATAAAGGTCATATAACATGGGGGGGTTAGATATAAAGGTCATATAACATGGGGGGTAAGATATAAAGGTCATATAACATGGGGGGGTAAGATATAAAGGTCATATAACGTGGGGGGGTAAGATATAAAGGTCATATAACATGGGGGGTTAGATATAAAGGTCATATAACATGGGGGGGTTAGATATAAAGGTCATATAACATGGGGGGTAAGATATAAAGGTCATATAACATGGGGGGTAAGATATAAAGGTCATATAACATGGGGGGGTGGGGGAGTAGCTATTATTTGGGAGGATGACAAGGACAGGAGAGGCAGGTCTGTGTGGAAATGTGAAATGTATGTAGGAGAATATAACACATTAGATCTGGTAAAAGATAAAACAAACAAAAACAACATGCGTTTTCTATTAATTTTTTTACTCCACCATCTTTGAAATGCAAGAGTATGAAAAATGTATGCAGTCACTAACTGTAAGTCTCTCTGGATAAGAGTGTCTGCTGAATGACTCAAATGTACAAAATGTAAAAGAGAAAGGCCACAATATAATATTGCAGTTTAGGCGCAATTTAGATTTTGGCCACTAGATGGGAGCAGTGTGTGTGAAACGTTTCAGATTGATCCAGTGAAGCATTGTAATACTGGACTATTTTGTATCAAGTCTGCCGGAATGTGCCTAGTTGGTCAATTGATACATTTTCAAGTACATAACTATAGAGAACGTACAAAAATGATATGGTAATACAAAATGTAAGTTTACACACTCCCAGGAATGTCATACATGATGGATCATTAGCTTATACACTAACTTCCACACATCTAGATGGCCGGGCGGGGTGGGTGTGGAGCCAGAGACAGCAGGGGTTCAAACTGTAGAACCCAGTTCCTACATTTGAATATAAAAATTGATTTTATCAAACAAAACTATGCTACATTTGATCTCTGGGACCCTTAGGATGACAAATCAGAGCAAGATTACTGAATGTAAGTACATTATTTACCTTCAGAGGTGAATGTATCAAACCAGTTGCCGTGATACGTTGTTTGTTGTTGTGCACTCTCCTCAAACAATAGCATGGTATTTTTTTCACTGTAATAGCTACTGTAAATTGGACAGTGCAGTTAGATTAACAAGAATGTAAGCTTTCTGCCCATGTAAGACATGTCTATGTCCTGGAAAGTTTGCTGTTACTTACAGCAGTCATACTAATCACATTAGCACACGTTAGCTCAACCGTCCCATAGATGGAAACATCTAGTAGTGTAAATGAACACTGGTCCTTTAAGATGGAAACATCTAGTAGTGTAAATGAACACTGGTCCTTTAAGATGGAAACATCTAGTAGTGTAAATGAACACTGGCCCTTTAAGATGGAAACATCTAGTAGTGTAAATGAACACTGGTCCTCTAAGATGGAAACATCTAGTAGTGTAAATGAACACTGGTCCTTTAAGATGGAAACATCTAGTAGTGTAAATGAACACTGGTCCTTTAAGATGGAAACATCTAGTAGTGTAAATGAACACTGGTCCTTTAAGATGGAAACATCTAGTAGTGTAAATGAACACTGGCCCTTTAAGATGGAAACATCTAGTAGTGTAAATGAACACTGGTCCTCTAAGATGGAATAGGTCATTTTCTCTCTTTCTCTGGACTTCCCCCTGCTTCTGTCTCTGATAAAAGACACTGTTCCACACAACTACCTGTGTGTGTGTGTGTATGATTGACTGACAGGCAGACTGAAGGTTCATTATGCTATCACTATCTGAATGGACTTCTCTTTCCCTGTTTCATCCTGAAATGAGAAAAACTTTTCAAACGTGACCCTGTGAGAGAGTGTTGTATTATTGATAGAGCAGGATGTTTTGTGTTCTGAATGCAGCCTGCCATGGTAACCACATCTGGGACCCCTTGGCTGATCACACACACACACACACACACACACACACACACACACACACACACACACACACACACACACACACACACACACACACTTCTTGGCTGATGTAGTGCGACCATCAAGTCAACATCATTTTACAAATTCAAGAAGATTGTGAGAACCCAGGAGGTGAAAGGAGGAGAGGCTGCTGATGTAAAAAGACTTATGTTAAATACATTTGATTGAATTTGATTGAGGAGGAGAGAGGAGAGGAGAGGAGAGGAGAGGAGAGGAGAGGAGAGGAGAGGAGAGGAGAGGAGAGGAGAGGAGAGGAGAGGAGAGGAGAGGAGAGGAGAGGAGAGGTGGGAGTGACAGGTGTTGGGAAGGTGAGAGGTAAAAAAAGAGAATTGAAAGAGAGGAGAGAGAGATGGAGGAGGAGATGAAGGGAGAGGAGAGATGGAGGGAGGAGCTGGAGGAGGAGAGGAGAGATGGAGGAGAAGGAGAGGAGGAAGGAGAGAAGGATATGATGGGGAGGAGATGAGGGA
>NW_028156388.1:0-54225 GCF_964263955.1 Coregonus lavaretus
AGTCTTTGCTGCCTCATTCTATGTCCCAGAATTCCTCTCTCTATTGGAGTCCAAAAATGCACTGAACCAAAGATGTCAGCTACATGGCTGCCCTTTATAAAGAGCTCAACAATGGAACACTGCCTTTAATTTCTCAGAGGAAATTACTACTTACTTTCTTATGACCACAAAATAACATGAATTAAGGAGTGGGACCTGTCCTTCCTCATTACTGTGGAACAGAGAGAAACTAGAGCCGCTGGAGCCACAATGGGGTCTTCTCTCTCCCAGTAATGAGGCCATTACGGCTCCATTATGCCCTCCGATGTGGAGTTAATGGGGAGAAAGGAACAGTCTGGCCTCCCTTTGATGCCCCTGGAAACAACACTGCAATTATGTCCTCAAATTCTGTCCCACTCCCAAAGCACCTCCATTTTGGAAATCGGTTTACAAAACTTAACCAATTCCATTTAAGGATATTTATGTGTGTCTGACTTGGCAAACTGGATTGGTCCAATCTTTCACAAGTCAACTTGTGGGTCAACTGAAATATCAACTCAACATCAGAGAGATTATGTTAGGCCTAGGGGATGTTAATAGCAGTTGCCATGGTGTCATGTCAACATGACGATAGGCATAGCCGATTGAAATCTATGAATCTAATGATGCTATCGGTTCCTAGGACACGTCTTCCGTGTTCTCTCCGTCAATAAAGTGCAAATCTTTGAAATCACGAGCTAAATATGGATGGCTGTAAAGAGAGTCTAGTCAAGTTTGGAAAAGAAACAGCAACAGATATGGTCAACGCTGTGGGTGGATGTTCTGTCTAGGCCATCAGCAGTTCAACTTATGGCATCGTCTGCAGACCATCTCCCCAGAGCTAGAGGATGGCCACCCAGACAGAGGCTTTGGCACAAACAGTCATGTTTTTGTTTACGCCTCAAGCTGTCTCTGTCTCCCTCCCTCTCAGAGTTATTTAAAGCCCCTGAAGACCTGCTCCCCTCCACCGCTTGTGGGACTCTCCATCCATTAGAGAAAACAAGAGAAAACAAGAGAATAATTTTCTCAATGCACGAAGAACACCAAGCAGCACACCACCCTAGAGCCATTTTGCATGCATCCGCATCATCCCAAATGGCACCCTATTTCCTATTTAATGGTGCACTAAAAGTAGTGAACTACTGTATATAGGGAATAGGGTGCAATTTGAGACACATCCATGTTCTTGGACAAGTTCCCATGATTCTCATGACCCCCATTAGGTCACACTACTCCAGCCTATTGCGTTTCCTCCAATGGGCTGCCCTTGTCTGACCCCTGAACCCTCTCTGAACAGTCGTCTGAGTCTAGTATCCTTCTAACCTGGGATAGCAGCAACCCGTCCAGTGATGGGTGTGTGTGTCTACTGTCTATCGGCTGGGGCCGTTGTTTCATCGATACACAGACGACTGATCCCAAACACCAGCAACCTAACACACAAACTAATACAGACACACACGAAGACACACACACAAAGACACACACACAAAGACACACATACACTTTGCACATTATCTAGAAGCGGGCATTAAGAGCCTCCTGCTGACGCTTTAGTCTAATCCTGGCCATTTTAATTGCCTTTGCTCCCTGTAAAAGGGAAACCTTGGCTGGGAGAGAGCCTATGGAGGTTCTGAGTAAGTCATCCACAGCTGGGACTAGGGGGACATGGAGGGCTGTGACACAGCAGCGACTCCCATTCTGCTCCCCTGGTTAGACGGGGCAGAGCGGACAGAGCTGGGCACACGGGACGTAATCTGGCAGGATGACCCACTTTCCTGCCAGGCCATTCTCTGCCTGCTCTCGCCCCGCCCCTACACGAGCGGTCGCTAAGGAGACACCTAGCCCCCTCTCATCAGGGACTCTGAACGTGGATGCTGGAGAGAGTTAATCCTTAGTAACCAAACACACAAACATCAACAGGGGGAGTTGTCGGTTCTGGAGGCACCTTTCCCAATCCTGCTGACAACCTTGGCTGCTCATACTCACTCCCCACACAGCTGAACTAGAGCACACACATGTACATCCATGCAAACTCTGCTGGTCGCGTCTGACTTGGCTCTCAGACGCTGCCTAAATGAAAACACCTGCAACTCTAGTTTTCTCACCTCAACTCTGGCTGAACTAAGCTGTGTAGGCTGACATTTTCCTGAGCCAGCATCCATCCTTAGACATATAGGGATGTGAGGGGAGTTATATAGGGAGGTGAGTTACATAGGGAGGGGAGGGGAATTTGAGGGTCCAAGTGACTCCAAGACAAACACTGAGATCCCAGGAATGGAGACACATTGGGATAACTCAGGGGACAGGTCACAACACTCCTCTCGAGAAGCAACCACTGTTTGATAAGACAGATAATTAATGCATTTTTAATTTCCCGTCTATCTCGTGCAACATCTTATAGTCAGAGAGCTCAAAATCCAAGGAGCTGAGGATGGAAATCGAGGCGGGAGTGTGGGGTCTCCCTTAACAACTCACCACTGTCTTTGCTGACATGCTTAACCCAGCCCTCCTACCCCGCCCCCCACTGTTTTAACTGACTAGCCCCATAATCCCTCTGGCCCAGATACTGCAGGCAGCTCAACATGATGTCACATCCCACCCCACCATTTCATGAATCCCCCAGGAAGCCAGGGTCACATGACCAGGGCCTCTGCTTCAAAACAACCCGCCCCCCACCACCCAGGAATATGTTGGAATCCTTTACAGCGACCCTCAGAGACCAATAAGTCATGTTGCAGGACAGAGAACGTACAGGCCTGGAAGGTTAGTATCATCATCATTGTCATCATTATGGTTCCCATGAAGATGGAAGGAAAGATTGACAGGGCTACAAATGGGCATGCTCGGCGTGTGCTTGTGTATGTTCGTGCACATGAGTGTCCCCAGATCACACGTGACAGGATTGAGATGGTGCCTTTAAGTTCCCAGCATACATACCTGTCGCTATGGCAACAAGTCATCTCAATGATCCCTCCATCTTCAGTCTCAGAGAAACCAATGGTTCCATGAAAGTCTCAGAAATGGCTCCTACCACGGGCATGGCTAATGTAGCCAGACAGCCTATGACGGTCATGGAGATTTCTTTACAGTTAGAAGTGGAGTAAGAGAGGGAAGAGAGAGGAGTAAGATCTACGCTCTGGTCCTCCTCTGTTTACCCAAATATCCTACTTTAGTTCCCCTAGCGCGTGTGTGTGCACGTGTGTGTCTGTGCACGTGTTCATCAAGTGTGTGTTGAAGAGGCTTTCTCTTAGCTGCTCAACTCACAATAAACAATGGCCATTTAATGTTTTTAATGTATTTATTCATTTAACACTTATTTTACCAGGTAAGTTGACTGAGAACACATTCTCATTTACAGCAACAACCTGTGGAATAGTTTCAGGGGAGAGGAGGGGGGATGAATAAGCCAATTTGAGCCATCTCTGTCTGTGAAGCGCTTCATGTAGCAGTATTCAACCGCTTCCTAACCAATCAGAGAGGAGAGCAGAGAGAGAGAGGAGAGAGAGATAGCGTCTCGTTGGAGAGTTAGGCTGACGTCACTGCCTCCCTGGGTAAGAGTGTTAAAGGCTGCCGTTGCTAGAGAGCACAGCCAGTGTCATGCAACTCTGTAACGGTCAGCTATAACAACAAGCCAAGGCTGAAACAATGACACGACATGCCTAGAAACATAGCTATCTGGGTTCCATTCAACAGAGAGGGCAGTAACAACTAAGTGAGGTCATCATGGGTAGTCAGTCAGTGTAGAGCGCGATGGTTCCCTTTTGATTAGTCGGTCAGTGTCACAAGTCACACACATTCATTGCATTTATAACGCACTCGCTCACACACAGCAAGCAGACACAATTTCACTGTGAGAATATTCCCAGTCTCTGTTGGGGCAGAGAGTAGTCTGCCATCAGACTCCATGGTCGGGTCGGCGGAGAATGTCCAGTGTAAAATGTCTCATTCCAAGGCCCCAGCTGGGACAAATCAACACTTGAATTCTTTCCCATCCATTTGGGCTACCACAGGGGCCAGGGCACACGCACGAGGATATGCACCCAGATTCACACACACAATATGTCACTGCATTCACTTCACGTATTAATGTAGACAGAAAAAGCAGAAATAATATCAAAAATAATACAGAATACAAAACAACAAGAAACTATTTAGTAACTGTAGGCTACTACATTATTTAGGCCCTATTAGTTCATGTATTATTCTTTTTTTTTTTTATTGTTGTTGCCTAAAATCACAGAAAAAGCTCCGCATTCATGTATTAGACAGTAGACTAGATTAGGCAAAGGAACTATGAGAGCTGAGTTCAGATCACAGAATTTATACCTGCCACCATAAATAAAATCCATTTAACATCGCCTTAATCTAGTCAACGGATCGTGCTTGTAGGCTATGTCTATATGCCCGCTAAATCGAGCACTCTATCCCGTTGAACACCATTGCTATGACAACAAAAACGTAGCCAAGCATGAAGAAGTAAAAAAAAAAAAAAAAGACAAGACATGCATACTCAAGTTTTCCAGTTGAAGAAACGAAGAGGAAAGTATTAGGGTATTGATAATTGCACCTACCCATTTTGTTACTTTCGTAGAACTTCAGTGCTTGGCCGATGCGATGTGACAAAAGTTCTGCAAGCGGGGAGCTGGTTCGTGCAGGGCAGCAGGGCGCGCGCTGGAGCACCAGTGCACGAACGCTCTCCCCGAAATCAATGCACCCCATCCGGTAGATACTGGGGCAGGGTGAGTGACGTCATTGCTGGGCCTTGGCCCCTTTTTGGTCAATAGGAAAGCTTTCTAATGTCTGCACAAACATTGCTTTTAACATATTTTGATCTCTATAATGACATGCTTGATGTAGTAATGTTCTGTTTATTTGGTTTTTTTGGTCAATACTGTTACTGTGCCTGTTTTTGTAAAATTGAAAAAACTTGAAGGAGACAAGAGAAGTAACCTCAGTGTTTATCCTAGGGGAGGAAATTATCTATAAATTATTTATAAAATATCACATTTCACCTCTTGGCTTGGCCTCCATGGCCAGTGGGCTATGAGTGAAATGCCAGGTGATGCAAGACATTTACATTTTAGTCATTTAGCAGACGCTCTTATCCTTATTTTTTTATACCCCCCGTGGTAATCGAACCCACATCCCTGGCGTTGCAAACGCCATGCTCTACCAACAGAGCTACATCCCTGCCAGCCATTCCCTCCCCTACCCTAGACGACGCTGGGCCAATTGTGCGCCGCCCCATGGGTCTCCCGGTCGCGGCCGGCTATGACAGAGCCTGGATTCGAACCAGGATCTCTAGTGGCACAGCTAGCACTGCGATGCAGTGCCTTAGACCTCTGCAGCTCCTACCCTGACACAGAATGCTACCAACCGTTTGTTGCACCATAAACCCCAATGTAAATGTCAAGCGTGTGTTGATGTTACGCACTAGAGTTGAGGTCTGGTTCTGTGTGCTGGCCTCTTTTCTAGCAGTTGGACCACCAGGTTACCTGTGACAGTAAGACTAGGGTTAGATGAAGTTGCTTTAAATCAGGCCAAAACATTGACTACAGCCATGCCAGAATCCACTCAGTGGCTGGATTCTCATGTACCACAGAACACAGACCCAGACCAAATGAAATCAAAGTACCAAGATCCAGGACCATAAATCATTAGCCTCACTGAAACAGATGTTGACATTTCAAATCTGATATAATAACGTATTCAGTGTTTCAATTAATCACATACATTCTTTATTAGAAACGATATCAATAATCTTATAAAAAATACAACTGATTGATATAAAACAGACACATGGGAAGAAACCAACACATTGTTCTACCTGAGCCGCTGAGACGGATACAACCCATCTGATTGTTGAGAAAGAAGCAAACAGAGGCGGAGGCTATTAAGCAGTATCTGAAGATGATGAAAACGATCTATGGTGAAACCAATATAGCAGCAATTGCATCCTTCACTTATGGTTAAATGAACTAGGAAAGAAATCCCCCAACATAAAAACAACAACTACTTGACAGCAATAGGAGGATCATAGATTGTAGGCTACCTGGACATGAAACCCTGCTAACTGACAGAACAGGTAGCCTGAAAAAGAGTCTGTAAACTCAATTTGCAGGGGGAGTTTTAACATTTATGCAAATTGTGTATACTTGTCCTCATCTTATGCATTTGTAATTTCATTGTGAAACCAGAGGAACAGAAATAACTGGGTAGGAATGACAGAAACAAAATTCCCTCCTAAATGTTGGTTGACATAAAATGTTATGGTGAAAGGGGGAATGTTTAGGTACTTTGATCAGGTTGCAGGTAGTACCTCCCTGTTTCAAACAGTTTCCTCCCTACTGAACATGACCCAGTTTCTCAGCTATGTTTCAGGGGGTTGTCTAGACTGGAGCAGTGTGTGGGTGGGCTCCAGTGGAAGAACATAGATATCCGTAGTGGAGCTACAGTTTTAGAGGGATGACGGGCCAGTATTTGGGCTGTTTCTTGTCACAGTTTCTGTCGAAGTTGAGCTGCATGGCCGTCTCCATGCCCTGGATCTTTGCCGCGTCTTCGCCGTACAGCTTCTTCATCTCAGCGCCTCGGCGCTCACCCGGCCGCTCAGAGGGGGGCAGCGACCTGCTGCTCCAGGAAATTCTGTGCATGTCCTGGTCGGCCAACACGTAGGTCTCCTGCTGCTCCGCCTCCAGCTGCTGCTGCTTCTCTGTGGGGAGGAACACAAGACACAAGGCTTTTAAAATCAGCATCAGAATACTTCGTAATTCATTCATTGTAGTTGTAATGGTGCTTTAAGTTGTCTACTCGTACAGCAGTATGATCAGAAGACCATATGATGTGGTGTTAGAGGGTTATTATAGAGTTATTAACACTCATTGTGGAACTTTCTAGATGTAGATGGAGAGAATGACACACTCACTGAGCTCCTCCTTGTGCCGCTCAGTCTGGGCAAAATACTGGCGCAGCTCCTCTGTGATCTCCATGTTGCTGACGTCACATTCGATCTCGCTGTCTGAGCCACTTTCCCCATCATCTGTGCCCCCCTCTAAATCCTCCTCCACATGGTCCTTAGCAGCGACTGTCTCCTCTGCCCTCCTCCCCCCACTCTCTCCTCCATGCCAGTCTGCATAGCGTTGGGGGGCAGTTGGGTACTGTTGGGGGTACCCTGGCCCGTAGGCTGCCTCCCAGGCCTTTCTGTAGGCCTGCCTGTGTCTCTCGTGCCAATTCATAGCCTGCTGGTAATGCTGCCAGTAGCGGCCATACACGGGGTGGGCAAACCAGGAGTGGATGCTACCATGGTCCTCCTGTCCAGGACAAGAGGATGGATGACATTGTTATCATCATGATTCATTGATAACATCCAACCAACATAGATTTTTTCATAAAAGTTTCACGTGCAAAACTAGCCACAAAGTGCAGAACTAGGCTAACCAAAAAGGTCCAATGTGGTATCTTGAATCTAGAAAGGCACCTTACCATGGTGGTGCTTCTCCTGCAGCGTGGTTTAGATCGCAGCTACTGTCTGTAAAGGGAAACACATTGTTGTCATAATAAACTTAATTTCAAACTAGTCATAGCTAGCTGGCTAGCATAGGAGCTCCAGGGGAGCCATAGCAAGCAAGTTAGCAGCAGCTAGCAAAATGACATCATCAATACAAAGATGGAGGCAGCTGGCGGTTTTGAGCGATATATGCTCAAACGTCAATAGCTATAACATTATTATAGACAGTAATTCAGTGTGAATAAGTGCACGATACATTGAGGCAACGTAGATCGCTCGTTACCTTCATCATAGTGCACCCGAACCGTGACAAACGCATGCAGCAACAAAGAAACAGCTGAAAAAATCTCCCAGAAGCCTTTGGAAAATAAAAAAGCTATTTAGTTCACGACTACATGATGCCACCTAGTGGATAGTAGTTGAAACGAATACCTCTAGAGCAGGGTTTCCCAAAGTCGGTCCTGCCCAAAGTGCAAATCAATCCCAGAACAACAGCAAAGGACCTTGTGAAGATGCTGGAGAAAACCGGTACAAAAGTATCTATATCCACAGTAAAACGAGTCCTATATTGACATAACCTGAAAGGCCGCTCAGCAAGGAAGAAGCCACTGCTCCAAAACCACCAAAAAAAAGCCAGACTACGGTTTGCAACTGCACATGGGGACAAAGATCGTACTTTTTGGAGAAATGTCCTCTGGTCTGATGAAACAAAAATAGAACTGTTTGGCCATAATGACCATTATGTTTGGAGGAAAAAGGGGGGACAGCATCATGCTGTGGGGGTGCTTTGTTGCAGGAGGGACTGATGCACTTCACAAAATAGATGGCATCATGAGGAAGGAAAAGTATGTGGATATATTGAAGCAACATCTGTCGTAGAAACATTTGACTAAGAGATAATCAACTCAAACAAAATATCTCTATAGACACAGAAGCCTGTGAATTCAAGAATTTAGACTCTTTATTGCATAACAAAAAGCCTGAGTTTTTTCTCCATGGATAAACTGTCTCTCTCTGGCTTAGAGATCTCTTTTATACACACAAATGAACAAACATGCGCACATTCCTAACTTATTTTAGTTCTGCACCACCCTTCTTTTTCAACATCCAGCTGTCACATAATGTCCACTCCAAAAGGTCATGAATGCTTTTTCTATATGAAGCCTTTCATTCTATCATTCTATTGGCTGCGTGGCTCAGGCCCCCTTCTTAAAAAAGAACTTCAGTAATGCATACCATGTGTCTATAACAAACCCATGGCCACAGTTTGGAGCCCCTGCGACAGAGCACATACATTCATTTAAACATAATCATGTTTATTACTAATATTATTATTTTACCTTTGACCTCTCCCTACTTTTGCCTTAATGATACATAAAATAATACCATACATCTCAAGACATCAGTCAGGAAGTTAAAGCTTGGTCACAAATGGGTCTTCCAAATGGACAATGACCCCAAGCATACTTCCAAAGTTGTGGCAAAATGGCTTAAGGACAACAAAGTCAAGGTATTGGAGTGGCCATCACAAAGCCCGGACCTTGATCCTATAGAACATTTGTGGGCAGAACTGAAAAAGCGTGTGCGAGTAAGGAGGCCTACAAACCTGACTCAGTTACACCAGCTCTGTCAGGAGGAATGGGCCAAAATTCCCCCAACTTATTGTGGGAAGCTTGTGGAAGACTACCCGAAACGTTTGACCCAAGTTAAACAATTTAAAGGCAATGCTACCAAATACTAATTGAGTGTATGTAAACTTCTGACCCACTGGGAATGTGATCAAAGAAATAAAAGCTTAAATAAATCATTCTCTCTACTATTATTCTGACATTTTCACATTTTTTAAATAAAGTGGTGATCCTAACTGACCTAAGACAGGGAATTTTTACTAGGTAAAATGTCAGGAATTGTGAAAAACGGAGTTTAAATGTATTTGGCTAAGGTGTATGTAAACTTCCGACTTCATCTGTAGTTCAGTTGAGTATTGAATACTGTGGCTTTAAGAATGTATCAGGCACGTTGTGCGTGAACCGAGGCGTGAGGATTGGATGAGTGAGTTTTGTGCGAGTTGTTAACATGTTGATCTGAAGTAAAGACGTTCAGTTTAATTGCACAACAAGCCCCATCCCTCAGTTTACCACACAAAGTGACAGGGTCAGACTGTCGAAATGGCATTGTGGCTTTTAAGCATTTGCAGTGTCAGTTCGTCTGTTCGTGGTCTGTAACAGCTGAAATAGTGAAACATGATGGTGTACTTCCTCTCAGACAGCGCATCAGGCACACATCCCAACCAACTGGTTTTGATTTCTTGTCTTTCGAGCATGACGGACGCAAAATCAGCTTTATCAGAGCAGGTAGGCCTAATAAAAACAGTAACAGTTGACATACTAATTGTAAAAGTTGCAGAAGTAGCCACATTTTGAAATATGTCCTCTCAAACAGGACATTCAAAAGAAAATAGAGGAAACAAGACACATATTCCGGATCGAATATGCACAAGGTGAGCGCTCTGCTTTCTACTGGTAGTCCTGGAACAGCTGTTTGTGTATAGAGTAGGCTAAAGTAGGATTGCGCAACAACAACAAAAATTTATCCTGAGAACACTGAAATCCATGTGCATTTACACCCTTTGAAGTGTATATTAACCCAGGTGTGTGTTGTGCAGTATATGCCTCTTTTGATGCTCCATAGTTGTCCATACCAATCACAAGTCGAGTATTTTAACCTGAAACTATCACTTTTTTTTTTAAAGACAGAAGCAGCTCAACTGAATTCAATGTACCACACAAACGCACAGCGTAATAATACTGTGTGTCATACATTTTCCAACAGACTCAGCAGACAAGTATGACTCAAGGGACGTGGACAGGTTATGGAAGGACGATGTTTTGGTTGACGGTTATCTGGAATGGCGACACTATGTGGTGGAGGACAGCTTGAAGATGATCGACGAGAGTCTTCAGTGGAGAAAAGAATTCAAACTGAATGGTGGGTTGACCTTTGCTTTTACAGGGACTTGATGTCAACCAGTACCCTTGTCCAATACTGTATAGCTGTAATAACGAACATATAGCTCCAACAAAGAACAGTAGAATAGTTGGCTAGGTTATTGTGCATTCTGCAAATTGCTGACATACTTCCACTGGTTGAACATGATGGTGTTGATAAGATGTTTCCTGCTTTGAGATGTATTTATGTAATGAATAGCGCTATATAAGTATAATATATAAGAATGATGTATTATTATTATTATTATTACTATTATAGACAGCAGTGATAGTCCGGTTTGATTAATTTATGAATATCCCTCCTTTATCTTCCAGACATCAATGAAAGCTCTGTTCAAAAGTCTCTTTTTGAGTCAGGCATGCATTATCTCCATGGCTACGATAAAGAGGGCAACAAACTGTGTAGGTTTTTGTGTTCTCTTTCCCAACATATGTGCTGACAATCAAGAAGGTTCTGTTGTGAAAATGTTTTTTCTGAGATACCTCATTTATAGCCACCCTCATCATTTTATCTCTTGTAAAAGCCTCATCCTCACTTTGGGGTGCTGTGATCATTTTCTATGCATCTCACTATTCAGATTGTAGTTTCCTGATTTAGGTGCACACACAACTCAAGTTAGGATTGGGATTGGCAATCTTGCGTTTTTGTATGGTGGATTAGTTGGTATTTTTGAGCTATTTGGGTCTCTGCCTCGAAGGCCACTGAGCTTTAACCGTATGTTGTCTGCCAAGTCTGGTTCAGGGTTAAGCTGCACGTGAAGGATGTGAAGATGTTGACAGAGAAGAAGAGGTACGTGGCCTTCTGGTTGGAGAGCTACGCCCGGCGGGAACCAGGGGTTCCCCTCACCGTGATCTTTGACATGTCCGAAGCAGGTCTAAGCTGCGTTGTAAGATGTCCACTCTCTGCTCTCCTTTCATTCCCCTCTAGATGCTTTGTGGGATTTGTGTTGTAGAAGTTGGTAAAAATTCCCAAACATTTTGTGTTAACAAGTCACTGAGTGGATCTTTACACACTAATGCTTGTCTTTGGTTTCCTTTTAAACTACCTTTGTGAAGACACACTAAGGTGAACCTGAACTATCCTCACCTATTCTCTGCTCAAGTATGTGCTGTTGTTTACTTTCCATATTATGTACAGTGCACTGTGCATGACAAGCTCAAACATGTAGTAGACGGCAAGCTCTGAAGAACTAGATGCTGACTATTATATGTATTCTACTATTTTTCTCTCTAAATTGGTTTCTTAGGAGCATAAGATTGTATAAACAGAAGCAGTCTTGAGTACATTGAGACAAAGTATTCTCTATTGCCAAATCTGGGTCATGCCTTAGCTTGGGGCTCAAATATGGCAGGAGACATACAGTACAGCTGTGTCCTTTCCAAACAGGTTTCCCCTCACATACCGGGTTGAAAGATGTATTGGTTTATTTGTTGAAAATATTTATTTAAACAATAGGAATTCTCTCTCTTTTCTCTTGTAGGACATGGATTTGATCAAATATATAATAAATTGCTTCCAAGTGTATTACCCTAGATTGCTCTGTAAGTATCTATTTCTTCTGGTGTTCTTCCACCACAGGAGGCTGCTGAAGGGAGGACGGCTCATAGTAATGGCTGGAATGGAGTCAATGAAATGGTATCAAACACATGTCTTCGATACCATTCCATTGATTCCATTCCAGCCATTACTATGAGCTCGTCCTCCCCAATTAAGGTGCCACCAGCCGCCTGTAGCTTCCACCTGGTGCATTTGGTCCCATAGTGTAAAAGGACTCAGTGAACCCAATTGCATGCCTTTGTTGCCTACAGAGAATGTAAAATGAATCGTGTTATGATTTATGTGTCCTATTTAATTTCAGCCAAAATGCTCATGTACGAGATGCCATGGATCATGAATGGTGAGTCACTTAAAGAAGAAAATGCTACGGTTCCACTCAATGTCACTGCTGCAGTCAGTACTACTAACTACACTCCCCCCATCTTCCCTTATAGCGGCATGGAAGATAGTGAAGAACATGCTCAGTCAAGACGCCATCGACAAGCTGAAGTTTGTGTCCAAGAGTGACATCCAGAACTACGTTGATGGAGAGCACCTCCCGTCCTACATGGGAGGAACTGTGTGTAACCTACCACTCAATGGCCACAATAACCCCCATACATACAAATATCTACTGTGCACATAAGCACATGCCGATGTTAAAACATCTGTGTATGCCCATTGGCTAACATGACAACATGCATGCACGTTACTTTCAGCACAGTGCATATGATGCACATGACTGACATATTCAAGAGTCATACATCCATGTTCTCATGTAAAGCTGCTGTGTCTGTGCACACACACATACTTGCATGCATATAAACAACTCCCTCTGCTGGTATCATGCATACAGTGCATAAAGCAATACTATTTTGTATACACACACCTTGCCAGAATTCATCACCAATACGTTGATAAATAATTGATGTATTACAAATGCATTGCATTTACCTTGGAGTTATTTTCACATTTTCTCCTAGGATCCATTCAAATTCAGTTACCCGCCTTTGCCTGATGATGTCTTCCAGAACCCCATATCAGAGACTGGACAAGAGGATGACACTGAGTCAAAGGATGATGACCTGGAGGCCAAGGACACCCTGGAGCCGAGCTCTCCTTCACTCAGAACCAGAAATGTTGTTCTTCATTCCCCCTATGACACCCCTTGGTTTTAACACTGAACTTTGTTACACTCTCGAATGATATCAACAACAGGAATATTAGTGTCCTTGAGCTCAATTTCTCTCTTTGTCTGAGGCAGGTATACTTTGCAGAGGATGGGGACAATGATGCAGCCATCAGATGGAAAGGATCCCGTAGGTCAACCGTCACTTTTAAAGGCACCTTACTCTATATCAGGTTAGCTTTGGAAACTGTGTATTTTCCCTGATACATACAGTATAGTGTAAGCACTTCAAAAACTAATTGAGTCACATAGTTTCCAACCACAGACCTCACACTACCTTTTAAGGTTATGAGTCCACTGTTTACACTGAGGCTGCTAGACAGAGATGATATGTGGCTCCCACACTCTCACTCTCTTTTTCCAGTCCTGCTGAGGAGTTGTGCTTTGGCCCCAGAGAGAGTGAGAAGAGATGTCTGATCATGCTCAATAATGTCACCAAAAACCAAGTGGCCTTCAAGGTCAGTTCTCATGCTGCTCTTTCTAAGTGTGTGAATGAATCATTACAATGTACTTGTATGAGAGCACCCTTGTTTGTGCGGCCTCAGGTGCGGACCACAGCCCCAGAGAAGTACAGGGTGAAGCCCAGCAGTAGCAGCTGTGGGGCGGGCACGAGTATGGAAATCACTGTGTACCTGCATGGAGGTACTACATATCGTAGCCATAATTCTACCATCTCCTCTGTCTCTTTGTAATACAAACCCATCATTCAGGTTTTGAAAAGGTCAAGGACTGGCCCATGTGGAATTGTAGCTGTCCTCTAATCGTTTGTGCTCGGATTTCCTCCTCTCCAATTGGCTCTCAGGTTCCCTGTGCTCTCCTCAGGACCGCTTCTTAATCATGGCTGCTGAGATGGAGCCAAGTAGTGGTGGGGGAAGCACAGACCTCGTCCAGTTCTGGAAGGACGTCCCAAAGGCTAAAATAATGGAGCACAGGTAGCACCATACATTGTACACACACAGAACACAACTCAAACCAGTTTTTATGAGTATTGGTTTGTTGACTGTCACCAAAGGCAACAAGGCCTCGAGGACGCATATTTAAGGACTGTTCACCAGTGGTCTTCTACTTTCTTTACCTACAGGCTGCGATGTCGCATGCTGGAGGGCATGAAGTCGGCACTCAGCCCTGTGACTGACAGGTCTTACAAAATGGAGACCAATGGCTACCAAGACATGCACACCAAGGTGAGTTGTGACCTCGGGCGACAGACTCTGACACACACCCTTATTATGCAAATGTACAATAGAACAATTACATATTGACTATTATCTTTGCCTGCTGAAGTGCTTTTCAATCTATCAAGACCATCTGAAGTCAGTGTGTGGTCTGAAAACGGTTCTTCACCTGGGTCGTGTTCCATTTGGCATGGAAGGGAAAACATCTTCAAATGTTTTGCAACTGAAGACAAAAATGTGCATTTCTTACGGGACAAGGGCAGGTAGTCCCACCCTGTTTTGGTCTGTTTTCTTCCATTTGGCGCCTAATGAATATGCCCTTGGTGCCCCCTGTTCCTCCCCCAGCTTGTTCAGTTGATGGCCAGCAGCTCCAGGCTGGAACAGAAGATGGACCGCTGCCTGCGGTGGCAGAAGCTATTGACTGTACTGGTGACTGCGCTGACGGCCTTAGGCTTCTCTGCCCTCTACATACAGTACACTGGGGAGTGGCCATTTTTTAACTTTCCCACAGTGGAGGAAGAAGACAAAAGGACCAGTCACAGTGGAGTCAGGATGAAAGTGGATTTCTGATTGGAGCAGAAATATGAGGAACTGCTCGCAATCCACTCAATGGCCTTTGGACACTGTGAATACAATCATATTTCCACACTATCAGGTTGGAATAATACTGTGAAATTGTGAAAGTAATGATAATGCCCTTTTAGTGTAAGAGCTGTTTGAAAAGACTGCCTGAAATTTCAGCCTGTTTTAGTGGGTCATGGCTAGCAGGTTAGGAGAATTTACAGCAGGTTAGGAGAATTAGGTTAAGGTTGGGAAACTTTTTACATTCATTTGACAAAAACTGGAGCCCTTCTGGAGTTTTGGCCTGCCTGGTGACATCACCAGGCGGTAAATTAGTTAACAGACCAATAAGAAAGAGGGTTTCCTAACCTCTCTGCCAATAACAGCTAGTTTTCAGTTTTCCCCTACCCACTCAGACCACTCCCAGACACCCCTAGCAAAATTATTGCTTGAGAAATTGCTCTTTGCTAAAAGGATATTTTTGTTTCTTTTTGACCATTTAATTGAAAAAAATCAGATTAAGGTACGTAATTGTTACCCAGAAATGATTTGATATTGAGATAAAAACAGCTGCATTGGACCTTTAACCTGTCTGTTACTAATATCTTCTCAATTATGTCTAACTTGAACTATTTACTATGGGTTTATATGAATGGAAGACCATGAATATAATTTGATAGCCAACATGTCGTCTTGGTGTTTTTACAGTGTAATTTACGTTAGTTGTTACATTGTAATAGTTTACAGATTGTAATTTCCCCTAGATTCATCTGAAGAAGCAGAACCAGCCAAATACCTACATACACTCTATGAAATAAACACAATTATTGTTTTTGATTTAAAGATAATCACACTCACTCACCTCTCTCCCATTGACACCAATGCAAAATAATTGTGCTCTGAAGCACATTCTGAGTTATTTACGGACGTAATCAACGGTTGTTGCTTTTTGAACCCACCTGTCTGTCACTATGCACTCCACATCCAACTCACTTACAAGGGATTGGGAGAGACACATTCATACATTTTTCTGAAGAAATAGGCAGCGTTGTTTTTAATTGGTCTACTCTACTGCATAGTGTGTGGTTGGCATCTTGGCGGAGGACCCCCGCGTTGAGCAGATGGCGCCGGGGTGACCTTTCACCTCCACTGATGTGACAGGCGTTCTGGAGGGAGGTGTAGATGGAGAGAGAAACAACGTTCTCCTCCCAACACCTCCACTGATTAGCTGGGGACATGGCGGCTAGGTGATACACCTACAGAGATAGACGATTTAATGGCTGACACGCATTCCGTGTGACAGATGTGATCAGTAGGTGTTTTTTCCTCTCACTGGTAGTTTGCTTGTGTAATTATCTTGACTGCTCTTATACTAATTGGGTGTGATTCACTATTTGACTCCCTCTTTGATGATGAGGTACGGCCTTCCAAGAACAGATGTACAGCAAGTAGCACATTAAGATGGTGATAAAGTATGTGTGATTGTTAAGTGTTGATCGTATTGAACCCATCTTCTATTTGTCATTGTTGACAATGGTTATGTAGCCTAAACCAATGTCTTATACTTCTATTAGACACATTGGAGACCAATGAGCTGTAATATCAATATTGGTCGGTCTTGGCTGAAACCAAAGAACATGTTCCACAACTGTGGATCATCCTTTACTGTTTTGTGTCCTCATTCTGTGTAGGCTATGTCTGCCTGCCACCCAAATGTTGGTTATGCTAGAAATCCATAAAGAGAAGAGTATGGGAGCCATTGTGGGGGTGTAGTAAGAAGCTAATTACAAGGTGTCAAAACCCCAGGGATGAAAATGGGGGGGGGGACCAACAGTTATATATTGTGTGAGATGGGAAGCAGAACAAAAACAGTTTTTAGTCATTGCACGACAAACAAGCTACAGATCTCAGGGGAAAATAATCAGATGATGTGACAATTATAGCAGGCTGCACTAGGATGCCCACATTGGTAGCTAGGGACAATTGGAGATTGTATTATTGCCAAAGGTTGGAACAGGTTTGTTAGCCTAGTTTGTATCACACTAATATTTAGGGCTTTGAGCATTAATTTGGGTCTGTACTAAATGCACAAACTGCTTTACGGGCTGGTGCAGCTTAAGTGGCACTGATTCAGCTGCTTTCAGCTCCCCCTTGCTTCTTGAAAGCGATCTACAGCAGAATGTAGCGGAGAGTGGAAGTGGTCATTAAAGCGCCGGAAGTACCCAATACTCCGACGAATTTGTTTTGAATGAGGAATTCTGGCTGATTCATTGTAGCGAGCTAGACTTGAATAGTTAGCACACACGACTATTCTTTCCAACATTTTTACAGATTAAACAGGTATGATAACACTTCCACAAATGTTTATAGCACCACCCTAGCTACCGAAGCAGAAAATAATCCATACCGAAGAAGTTGCTATGTAGTCAGTTCGGTTGTTCGACTGTCGCGTGTTATGAAAGAGCTAGCTAGCTAACTGCCGCTACGCTACCGCTAACAAGCTAGCTAAGGCAGTTTATCTGGTTAACGTTAGCAAACTTAGTCAAACATGTTGGTTAGTTGAGAGACCAAGCTTTTTATTAAGAATGTGATATTATACCGCGTTTAACATTATTTTATTTGTTCTGGTAGATAACATTAGCCAGCTAGATGATTAGCCAACTAGCTATAATAGGTAGCTAACTGTCTACGTTAGTTAGCGTAGTCAATACTGTCATTATCAATAATGTGTGATGACACAATTTAATCTATCTAGTTATATAATAGTCAGGAAAAATAACTAGATTGTACTGTCTGAAAAGCAGGCATTCCAGATTAATCAGGAAAATCAACTAGCTACCTGTGAAACAGATGGTGTTGTCACAAAATCGTATTGTCTGACAGCTAGCTAACGGTAACTGACAACTATGCCATGTCATTCCATCCTGCTCTTTTGACTGCCTTTGGTTAGAGGGATTAACAACTGTTTTTTTTGTTTACTAGCTAACAACAATACATAATGTTTAGAAGGTGATAGGGTTGAAAATTATAAATAGAGTTGACATTCATCGCTGTGTTTTCCCTCAACAGAAATGGATCGGCTGCTGAGGCTTGGAGGTGGGATGCCCGGACTGGGTCAGGTGTGTTTTTAGCCATGACTTATCTCGCACGCTGTCGCTATGGAATGCCCTTAGACCTTGTCTCATTAATTCAATAATGAAGCAGAACTCTAATATTGGGCTATAACAATCCTAGCTATATATCTACAACACAAAGAGAGTGATTCTGACTAGAGATAGGTGGGATAGGGAGAAATGACTACAAATGACAAGTGAGTGGCTATAGCCAGGGTAGACCTTGTTGCTCTTATCCACAGACTGAAAAGGACCTGGCAGCTGTCATATTGTACATATTAGTCTGTTGTATGGTCTATAGCCTACAAAATCAAGTTAAACATTTCCAATTGCCTCCCTCAATAATCTCTGCAAAGTTTAATCGTTTTTCTGGCTATAGCCTATTTGCTCTACACGTTCGTTTTCATGTGAAATGGATCGTGAGAATAGATTGTCAAGGCATTCTGTTCAATATTTTACAGTTTTAGTCATTTAGCAGACACTCTTATCCAGAGCAACTTACAGTTAGTGAGTGCATACATTTTATTTTTTATCTCTCTCCATACTATGTATTATAAATATGTATTTACAAATTCTAAGTAGCCTAATCAAAAATAATGATTGTTAAGGCTGCCTAACCACTGCAGGATCCCCCTTGCGCTATTATCAAGCATGCTTTGTTGGAACATGTTTTTAGAGTAGTGTAGCCCTGCCCAATCAAAAGGGCCCGGGGCGCTCTTTGGTGAGAAATGAAAAGAGCCCACTTTGTCGTGTTCGTAGCGGCCTTGCCAGGCGAGGCCAATGAGGAGCTTGCTCCTGACTGGCATTGAATTAGCCAATTAACACCTCCAGTAACTGGCTGCCTTGGCACCATACAGAGGTGTTAAAAAGAAGGGGGGGGGGGGGGGGGGGGGTCTTCTTTCAACCTCTTCCTCTCTGACATGCAGGGCTTCAGATGACCAAATTACAATTTTTTTTTTTTTTTTGTCATTTAGCAGACGCTCTTATCCAGAGCGACTTACAGGAGCAGTTAGGGTTAAGTGCCTTGCTCAAGGGCACATCGACAGATTTTTCACCTAGTCGGCTCGGGGATTAGAACCAGCGACCTTTCGGTTACTGGCTCTACGCTCTTAACCACTAAGCTACCTTTCAGGGTATTGAACATACACTGGGTGTACAAAACATTAGGAACACCTGCTCTTTCCATGACATAGACTGACCAGGTGAAAGCTATGATCCCTTATTGATGTGACTTGTTAAATCCACTTCAATCAGTGTAGATGAAGGGGTGGAGACAGGTTAAAGAAGGATTTTTAAGCCTTGAGACAATTGAGACATGGATTGTGTATGTGTGCCATTCAGAGGGTGAATGGGCAAGACAAAATATTTAAGTGCCTCCGAACGGGGTATGGTAGTAGGTGCCAGGCGCACCGGTTTGAGTGTCAAGAACCGCAACGCTGCTGGGTTTTTCACGCCCAACAGTTTCCTGTGTATCAAGAATGGTCCACCACCCAAAGGACATCCAGCGCTTGACACAACTGTGGGAAGCACTGGAGTCTACATGGGCCAGCATCCCTGTGGAAAGCTATTGACACTTTGTAGAGTCCATACCCTGACGGATTGAGGCTGTTCTGAGAGCAAAAGGGGGTGCAACTCAATAATAGGGAAGGTGTTCTTAATGTTTTGTGGAATTAATGTATATTTGAAATGCGTTCATTGTATTAAGACATTTGTAGAGAAATGTCACTGACTAGTGGCTAAGCTAACGTCAAATTGCAGGTGGTGTTTGTCAACAAAATATATTAAAGGGAAACTCAACGATATGACGTAGATGCAGAAAGTAAACAGCATAGTGGGTCAATTTCCGCAACAACTAAGAGCGTTGAAGCACGCGGCTCAACTTCTCCGTGGACATGCGCAGATACTGTGTGAGAGCGAAGTCTTGCGTCTCGCTCATCTCAATATCTGCGGTGCCACTCGTGGCAACGTCATTTCACTGAGTCTACTTTTAAATAATGATAATCAGTTTGTCAATAATATTGACGACTGCGACTATTATATTATAAACAGCAGTGAAGCTGTATTTTGTTATCCTAGCCAGCTCTGTGTGCCAGTAAACTATAGCCTACAAGCTATTATTTCCCCCCCCCAGGGCCCACCTACAGACGCCCCTGCCGTAGACACTGCAGAGCAGGTGTACATCTCCTCTCTGGCACTGCTCAAGGTAAGAGGGAAATAAACAGTAGTTGCCATTATAATTTATACCAACTAGTAACATGATGTGTGTCCATCGCAGTCGTCAACGGGTCACCATGTATTTCCATCTCTTTTAGATGCTGAAGCACGGGCGTGCCGGTGTGCCTATGGAGGTCATGGGTTTGATGCTGGGCGAGTTTGTGGATGACTACACTGTGCGAGTGATTGACGTATTCGCCATGCCGCAGTCAGGAACTGTACGTTTTCCAAGCCATGTCCCCTAACAGACCTTGCAGGACAATGTTGAGTAGCTCTTGCATGTGATGCTTTCTCCGCCAGTGTTTGCATAATAGCACTTCTCTCTCCAATAGGGTGTCAGTGTGGAGGCTGTGGACCCTGTCTTCCAAGCTAAAATGTTGGATATGCTTAAGCAGACTGGCAGGTAAATGCATATGGACAACTTACTGATATACAAAATATTAGTTAGTACGCCATTATTGATTTGGCATAGCTTCTCCAGGACAAAGTCACACAAGTGCTCTACACTCCAGGAGACAAATAAAACCAGAAAAAGTCATTCGTAACAAGAAAGTCATCTGTGCAGTAATAGTGTGTTGAACTAAAATCATTGAGTTGGTTCTCATTGCTGTCTCTTCCAACTAGGCCAGAGATGGTGGTGGGCTGGTACCACAGTCACCCCGGGTTTGGCTGCTGGCTGTCAGGCGTTGACATCAACACCCAGCAGAGTTTCGAGGCCCTGTCGGAGAGAGCCGTGGCCGTGGTGGTGGATCCCATCCAGAGCGTCAAAGGAAAGGTACGTCCAAAAACCACAGGGATGCAAATGTGTCACTTTTCTGCGATTTGGGGGGGGGGGGGGGGGGGGGGGGGGTTGTGTTTCTGACTGGGAAATTTGGAATGCAACCTGGCTTCAAAATAATGCTGTGATTATAGTTGATAAGAAGCATGTATGTTTCAATAGCGCAAATTATTACACACAGTAATTAATGTTAGCTAGCTGACTACGTTAGCATCTAAGTTGGCCAGCTAACATTAACACCCGCTTGCCTCGGCTAACTTCGTGTTGCTCGGCTTACTGTGTGTAATAACCTACTGGAACACTTATATGCATTGGAGGAAGTGAGGGAGTAACTTTATAAACTTGGTTGCTTGATTATTAAACCTAGCATGGTAGCACAGGTAGGTAGCTGCACAACAACGGTGTATATTGGAGGTGTGACGTCCCAATACTCTTAATGATACAAATGAATAATGGTGCCTAACATTTGGGAGGTGTGAGAGAGAAAGGTGTGTGTGAGGGAGGGAGGTAAGGAGAGTGAGTGTAGGCTGTGTGTGTGAAGTTGTCTGAAGAGTAGGCTAAAGATGGTTTCATATAGGCCTAGTGTGTTTTCCCCTTACTGCCATAATGAAAATGCAGATCATTATGCATTAATGTCCCTTACTACATTCCTCCTGCCCAATCACAGGTAGGCCTTTGGATATGAGCAAATCAGCTATTTTCTGCAGTAGCCTTTTCTATTATACAGTGAAAAGTGTGAAGCTAAATTCAATGTGTTGTATTAAGTAGAGGTGTGACTGTCAGGGACAGGTTTTTGTGCAGCACACATATAGAAAATGGGAACAGGCGTTTACACCGATTTTTCGTGTGTTTCTGCGCGAAAAAGATTTCTCACCTTTTTGGGCCCTCATCAGTTTGTATCCCTGAACCACCATGATTGTGATGGCACATTCTCTTTTTATTTAGCAGTGTTCTAATTTAATTTGTATGCCAGTTGTGTGACAGGTTGGCTTTCTCATGGGTGCAAACTTCAATCAATCCAACAATAAAATCAGTGATTGATTGATTGTGTGGAAACTCGAATCGTTCGAGATTTTTAGCTAACAGCGTTCTGCCTGTGTAGCCATCTAAGGTTTTTACTATTAGATCTCCTGGGATTGAGATGTCTTCATCCAGAACTGATCATACACCCCCCACCCCCACCACACTCCTTTCCTTGTTATGTTTTTCTCTTTTCCACCCTCCCGGGCCCCATATGGCACTTCCTCCATCTCCTCCTGCCTCTGTGCTGCGGGGAGCTGTCTATTATCACCTCCACAGAGCTGTCTGTGAATGTGAGAGCCAATTCCATCTCAATGTGTGATCTCCGCTCAGAGGAGAGTGCACCGCTAGAAATGAAAGTTAGCTCTCCAATGTTTTACATTAGAAATGGTTCCTAAGCATAGGCGATCTCATAAAGATATTTAATAAGATTGCTATTAAGAGTAGTGTGTTGATGACCGAGGGGATGGTTTAAAACCTTTTTAGTCGTAATAATATTTAGCCGCCCAAGCAAGAGAGAAAGCATATATATATAAAAAAATATATATATATATACAGTGAGGGGGAAAAAGTATTTGATCCCCTGCTGATTTTGTACGTTTGCCCACTGACAAAGAAATGATCAGTCTATAATTTTAATGGTAGGTTTACTTGAACAGTGAGAGACAGAATAACAACAAAAATATCCAGAAAAACGCATGTCAAAAATGTTATAAATTGATTTGCATTTTAATGAGGGAAATAAGTATTTGACCCTCTGCAAAACATGACTTAGTACTTGGTGGCAAAACCCTTGTTGGCAATAACAGAGGTCAGTCATTTCTTGTAGTTGGCCACCAGGTTTGCACACATCTCAGGAGGGATTTTGTCCCACTCCTCTTTGCAGATCTTCTCCAAGTCATTAACGTTTCGAGGCTGACGTTTGGCAACTCGAACCTTCAGCTCCCTCCACAGATTTTCTATGGTATTAAGGTCTGGAGACTGGCTAGGCCACTCCAGGACCTTAATGTGCTTCTTCTTGAGCCACTCCTTTGTTGCCTTGGCCGTGTGTTTTGGGTCATTGTCATGCGGGAATACCCATCCACGACCCATTTTCAATGCCCTGGCTGAGGGAAGGAGGTTCTCACCCAAGATTTGATGGTACATGGCCCCGTCCATCGTCCCTTTGATGCGGTGAAGTTGTCCTGTCCCCTTAGCAGAAAAACACCCCCATAGCATAATGTTTACACCTCCATGTTTGACGGTGGGGATGGTGTTCTTGGGGTCATAGGCAGCATTCCTCCTCCTCCAAACAAGGCGAGTTGAGTTGATGCCAAAGAGCTCCATTTTGGTCTCATCTGACCACAACACTTTCACCCAGTTCTCCTCTGAATCATTCAGATGTTCATTGGCAAACTTCAGACAGGCATGTATATGTGCTTTCTTGAGCAGGGGGACCTTGCGGGCGCTGCAGGATTTCAGTCCTTCACTGCGTAGTGTGTTACCAATTGTTTTCTTGGTAACTATTTTCCCAGCTGCTTTGAGATCATTGACAAGATCCTCCCGTGTAGTTCTGGGCTGATTCCTCACCGTTCTCATGATCATTGCAACTCCACGAGGTGAGATCTTGCATGGAGCCCCAGGCCGAGCGAGATTGACAGGTCTTTTGTGTTTCTTCCATTTGCGAATAATCACACCAACTGTTGTCACCTTCTCACCAAGCTGCTTGGCGATGGTCTTGTAGCCCATTCCAGCCTTGTGTAGGTCTACAATCTTGTCCCTGACATCCTTGGAGAGCTCTTTGGTCTTGGACATGGTGGAGAGTTTGGAATCTGATTGATTGATTGCTTCTGTGGACAGGTGTCTTTTATACAGGTAACAAGCTGAGATTAGGAGCACTCCCTTTAAGAGTGTACTACTAATCTCAGCTTGTTACCTGTATAAAAGACACCTGGGAGCCAGAAATCTTTCTGATTGAGAGGGGGGTCAAATACTTATTTCCCTCATTAAAATGCAAATCAATTTATAACATTTTTGACATGCGTTTTTCTGGATTTTTTTGTTGTTATTCTGTCTCTCACTGTTCAAATAAACCTACCATTAAAATTATAGACTGATCATTTCTTTGTCAGTGGGCAAACGTACAAAATCAGCAGGGGATCAAATACTTTTTTCCCTCACTATGGTATTACGTTTTTACAAACCTACCCTAATGACTTAGATCCAAAGCACAGTGTTCTACCTACTTTGCAATCTTAAAAATATATGTATGTATGGCCCCGTGTAGCTCAGTTGGTAGAGCATGGAGCTTGCAACGCCAGGGTTGTGGGTTCGTTTCCCACGGGGGGCCAGTATGAAAAAATGTATGCACTCACTAACTGTAAGTCGCTCTGGATAAGAGCGTCTGCTAAATGACTAAAATGTAAATATATATATTGGGGGGGGGGGGGGGTTAAATACAAGTTCAGCAATAAAAAAAATCTGAATTCCAATTATTTGTCTTTCTTCTTAGGAATTGAATTGAATTTAAATGGAATCGACACGGACACCGTTCCTTTCCTCTCTGTGAGATAACACATGGTTCCTTTTGTTATTTCGGGCAGGTTGTTATCGATGCGTTCCGGCTGATCAATGCCAACATGATGGTTCTGGGACACGAGCCCAGGCAAACCACCTCCAACCTGGGGCATCTGAACAAGCCCTCCATCCAGGTAAGACCATGGAGCCGCTGACCACTACACCTCTGACCAGCTATGTGTTTTAACATGCAAGTGAATGTAGAGTTTCTGTTCTTATTTGAATAATCTGTTTTCCTCCTCCAAGGCTCTGATCCACGGACTGAACAGGCATTACTACTCCATCACCATCAACTACAGGAAAAATGAACTTGAGCAGAAGGTGTGAAACATTTCTGAAAATCTATTATACATGTCAAAATTACTTCTGTTTAAGGGGAGCATAGAATATCAGAAAAAGATAAGGACTGTTGACTGTCATAATTGAATGAGAGTTATAATTTCACCACTGAGATTGACATTTTATAATATGTCTACCGTATGTACTCCTGAATGGCAGGTGATGTCATCTTCTGTGCGCCATAACATACGTACACGGCGCCCCTATCCTCTCTTGGTTACATGTGCACATTAACATATGATCCTTGAGTGACTTTTGATCCTTGACCTCCCAGATGCTGTTGAACCTGCACAAGAAGAGCTGGATGGAGGGCCTGACCCTGCAGGACTACAGCGAGCACTGCAAGCTCAACGAAAACATTGTCAAGGAGATGCTGGAGCTGGCCAAGAACTACAACAAGGTGAGCACACAGGGATCAGAAAGGGAAAGTGGGAGGGAAATATTTTGAGACCAGGGGTCTGTGTGGGCAAACTGCATGAGTTATCCTGGGTGGTGTTCATTAGTATTCAAATAGAAGAAAATGGACTGAAACAGGGAGGGACTACCTGGACTCAGAAACATGAGCATTGCGTATGGGGGTGTAGTGAAATACCTGATGGGTTGGACCATTCTCTTCTCATCACTCATCTTGAAAAAACGTATACTAAAAATGTAGAAATCAATCAATCCGCCATCATTAACACAATGGAAAAATCTAATGATTTATTATTGAAATATTGAAAGAGGGAGAGAAACAAAATGGTGGAGTTTCAGACCATGTGGAGGAAAGTGATGCGTGTGATAGTGGGTCTGGGCAGGTGTGATGCAGCTGATGTTAGTATGATGTACAGTGCCTTCGGAAGGTATTTAGACCCCTTGACTTTTTCCACATTTTTAAGTAATTAATTTGCATTTTATTGCATGACATAAGTATTTGATACATCAGAAAAGCAGAACTTAATATTTGGTACAGAAACCTTTGTTTGCAATTACAGAGATCATACGTTTCCTGTAGGTCTTGACCAGGTTTGCACACACTGCAGCAGGGATTTTGGCCCACTCCTCCATACAGACCTTCTCCAGATTCTTCAGGTTTCGGGGCTGTCGCTGGGCAATACAGACTTTCAGCTCCCTCCAAAGATTTTCTATTGGGTTCAGGTCTGGAGACAGGCTAGGCCACTCCAGGACCTTGAGATGCTTCTTACGGAGCCACTCCTTAGTTGCCCTGGCTGTGTGTTTCGGGTCGTTGTCATGCTGGAAGACAAAGCCACGACCCATCTTCAATGCTCTTACTGAGGGAAGGAGGTTGTTGGCCAAGCATCTCAAGGTCCTGGAGTGGCCTAGCCTGTCTCCAGACCTGAACCCAATAAAACATCTTTGGAGATTCCGTCTCTCACAGTTGAAGTGTACCTATGATAAAAATTACAGACCTCTACATGCTTTGTAAGTAGGAAAACCTGCAAAATCGGCAGTGTCTCAAATACTTGTTCTCCCCACTGTATATATATCGTGGTCCTCTGTAGCTCAGCTGGTAGAGCACGGCGCTTGTAACGCCAAGGTAGTGGGTTCGATCCCCGGGACCACCCATACACAAAAAATGTATGCACGCATGACTGTAAGTCGCTTTGGATAAAAGCGTCTGCTAAATGGCTTATTATTATTATTTATTATTATATATCCTCTACACCAGGGTTCTTCAATTCCGGTCCTGGAGGGCCGAAACACTTCTGTTTTTTATTTCTACCTGGTAGTTAATTGCACTCACCTGGTGTCCCAGGTCTGAATTAGCCCCTGATTTAGAAGGAGAGGATGAAAAACAGAGATGTATCGGCCCTCCAGGACCGGAATTGAAGAACCCTGCTCTACACACAATACCCCATAATGACAAAGTGAAAAACAGTTTTTTATCAATTTTGGCAAATTTATTAAAAATAAAAAACAGAAATACCTTATTTACGTAAGTATTCAGACCCTTTGCTATGAGACTCCAAATTGAGCTCAGGAGCATCCTGTTTCCATTGATCATCCTTGATGTTTTACAACTTGATTGGAGTCCACCTGTGGTAAATTCTATTGATTGGACATGATTT
Source organism: Coregonus lavaretus (assembly GCF_964263955.1). Classification (NCBI taxonomy): domain Eukaryota; kingdom Metazoa; phylum Chordata; class Actinopteri; order Salmoniformes; family Salmonidae; genus Coregonus; species Coregonus lavaretus. The sequence continues at coordinate 27,082 of NW_028156388.1, forward strand.
GGAAAGGCACACACCTGTCTATATAAGGTCCCACAGTTGACAGTGCATGTCAGAGCAAAAACCAAGCCATGAGGTTGAAGGAATTGTCCGTGGAGCTCCGAGACAGGATTGTGTCGAGGCACAGATCTGGGGAAGCGTATCAAAAAATGTCTGCAGCATTGAAGATCCCCAAGAACACAGTGGCCTCCATCATTCCTAAATGGAAGAAGTTTGAAACCACCAAGACCCTTCCTAGAGCTGGCCGCCCGGCCAAATTGAAAAATCGGGGGAGAAGGGCCTTGGTCAGGGAGGTGAGCTTGAGAGGATCTTCAGAGAAGAATGGGAGAAGCTCCCCAAATACAGGTGTGCCAAGCTTGTAGCGTCATACCCAAGAAGACTCAAAGCTGCAATCGCCACCAAAGGTGCTTCAACAAAGAACTGAGTAAAGTGTCTGAATACTTATGTAAATGTGATATTTCCGTTTTTTTATTTGATAAATTACCAACATTTCTACAAACCTGTTTTTGCTTTGTCATTATGGGGTATTGTGTGTACATTGATGAGGGGAAAAAACAATGTAATCAATTTTAGAATAAGGCTGGAGCCTAACAAAATGTGGAAAAAGTCAAGGGGTCTGAACACTTTCCGACGGCACTGTATGTGTATGTTTTGTGTTTAGAAAATAAAATTAACACACTTTTGTATTCTGTTGGAAAATGTTTTCCATTGCATGCCGTAATGAACAGCTTTAAATGTTAATGTCTGAGTGAGAATCAATGTCCCTGTGTTCTACCCCAGGCTGTGGAAGAAGAGGATAAGATGACCCCTGAGCAACTAGCCATCAAGAACGTCGGAAAGCAGGTAACCGTCCTCGCTGTAACCTGAACACAACATCTGTTTTGCGATCGTCATCAGAAATGCCCATGTATAATCTTTGCAATGATCTTCCTTGACCTCTTCAATGTGTTCCTCTCCCAGGATCCCAAGAGGCACCTGGAGGAGCATGTCGACGTCCTGATGACGTCCAACATCGTTCAGTGCCTAGCTGCCATGTTGGATACTGTGGTCTTTCAGTGAAGCATTTAACTGTTAATATTCTAACTCTCTTTGTTTTGTTTTATAAAAAATAAACGTGTATGAAAGGTGGACCGTGGACTTGTTTCCATAATATACAGAACAGCAGCATGGGTGATGTTGAGGTTTGACTGGTTGGTCTCAGATGGGTGCCTGAGAGAACGTTTTGGTCCATACATACAGAATGGCTGCGTCTGAAATGGCACACTAATCCATATGTAGTTCCCTGGACCCTGGTCAAAGGTAGTGCAGATATATAGTGAATAGGGTGCCATTTCCGACGCACCCTATGAATCTTGCCTAGCAGCCAGCTGTCACTAGCTGTCATTTTTCAATTAGTTATGCCATGGTTGATGGCTCTTCTGACACTCCTTGAAGCCTTGTTTTCCAATAACATTACAATTACCATCCCCATTTGATGAGAGGTGATGCCCACTTTCAAGATTTAGTAATATTTCCTAATACAAAAATGAAATATATGAATGTTCTCATTAACTATAAACATGTTTAAATATATAATCTACCTACCACATGGTACTAGAGGTATACAATGTGCAGTCTTTTGTTCCAGTCCAGCAAAACGAACATGATCAGAGAGATTTATATAACTGTTATAAATATAAGTTGTAAATATAACTGTTTATATAGGCTACTTATAAACCTTAAATCCCTATAATGTAATGCAAAGTGTAACAATTGTAGACGTTTCATTAGTTTCGTTGCAAGAATGATATTTCGAGTTCATATTCCCTTCATGTGATACGCGTAACCTTAACCAAAAAGTAGTGATGCTATTTGCGCAGCTCCAATATCGTCGCCTCTCAACATCCAACGCCCAATAATATGGATAGCGACTACCACAGCTCAGACAGGTCTGAACTCGCTACCCAGTACCCACCCTATGCTCTCCTCTAGTGAGGGGCTGAACTGAATAGAGGAACCTAACACGTTCTAATAAAGAAACCACAGGGATGACAAATCCGTCCGACGTAGACGACTTTATCGACTCCGAGGACTCATTTGGTGACGGCGGCAAGGGAAGCAGTAGGCACTCTGCTCAAGCGACCGTCTGTGACATTCGTCATAACTTCCATGGATCTACAGAGGGACGGTATCCCTCCTCGTCTCAGCCCAGCCCCAGCCAAGCTCAGCCCGCGTCTGCTACCTCGCCTGGTACCATGTTCCCACACCGGACACTGCACGGAGCCACCTACCCGGCTCTCGCCATCACCAGTTCGGGTCACTACATGGCACACCATCCTGTGGTCACACAAGGCTCATATAATAGCCTCTTAAACACCACGTCACCTCAAGGCTTTCCAGCGCCCGGATACTTTTACGCGCAGCCATATGGGCATGGCCACCAAGGAGGTGCTTTCCACAAGAGTTCAGCAATGCAAAGCGGGATGGTTTTTGGTAAAGCGCAAGTTTATCTCTGCAATAGGGCCCTGTGGCTCACGTTTCACAGGCACCAAACAGAGATGATCATCACTAAACAGGGGCGGTGAGTATTGACCCATTCCCTTTCTCGCCTCCCTTGCCTTGCATAATGTTGGCTAATGTCAACGTAGTGGGCAAACTGCCGTAATTATTTGGACGAAGTAAGATTGACGTGTTTATTGAAAACGAGTGGGGTTTATTAACAAAATATGACCACAGCAATAGTCCAAATTATATTTAATTTGGTTCTCTAAGTAAAAAAAAAAGTTTTAGCGGGCTTTTGGAATTTGTAAAGGAAATAAGACTCGTCTGAATCTTTTTTCTTCTTTCAGACGAATGTTTCCATTCCTGAGCTTTAATATAGCTGGGCTTGATCCGACGGCAAATTACAATATTTTTGTTGACGTCAGTCTCGCGGACCCTAATCACTGGCGGTTCCAAGGAGGACAGTGGGTACCTTGCGGCAAAGCTGACTCAAATGGGGCAGGCAAGTGATTTTACTTTCCCCCCTTCAATTCACTCCAAGTAAGATATCTGACAAAAAAGTGAGTAATGTCTTCAATAATTAATTTATAGGGAACAAGGCCTACATGCATCCAGACTCTCCGAACACCGGCGCGCACTGGATGCGTCAAGAAATTTCTTTTGGAAAACTGAAGTTGGCAAATAATAAAGGACCATTGGAAAGTGCAGGGCAGGTACGTTTAATATGGTCCTAATTTCGTACAGTCCCAAATATTTAAGGTGAAAGAGGTCTTGAAAATATGCTATATTCAATTCTGGAGACGTTGCATTGAGAGATTTTCTTTACAAAAAGTTTTCTTTAATGCATTTATCAACCACATTGTATGAAATAATACAGAATGTATTCTAATTTTTTTGTCTTTAGTGTAAAAAAAGAATATATATATATATTCAAGTTGTGCTTTGTCTCTAGAGATGGTCACAGATGTCCCAATTAACACCTGTTTTTCATGTCCTCTGTTCAGATGGTTGTCGTTCAGTCCCTCCATAGGTACCAACCTCGTCTTAATGTGGTCGAGGTGCACGAGGATGGGGCGGAGAACGCCAGTCAACCCAGACAATCATTTACGTTCCCCGAGACGCAATTCGTTGCAGTCACAGCATACCAGAACACAGACGTATGGAAATTCGTTCCTTTAAATATTAATTCATTTTCTTAATTGGGGCTAGGCTAAATGTTTTCATATTGGGGTAAAAGTGGTTCACAAATTTACAATAGATTAGGCCTTTTTAATGTTTTCACTTCCGCTTTCAGATAACACAGCTGAAAATAGACCACAATCCTTTCGCAAAAGGTTTTCGGGACAATTATGACAAGTAAGTAAAAATATATTAGCCTATCCATTGTTTTATTTTTTAATATCTTACATATTTAAATATTATTCTATTGGAATTATTCGAATCACAAATTGTGACTAAAATATGAACACATTTAACATGGTTTGTTTCGAGATTAAGCTATGCTTTACGCACGACTTTTTCCCATTTATTGGTGACGTTACTGTCACTCCTAAAACAATCATTTGTTTTTTAAAATGATTTCTTCAATAACTGGCTTTAATTTAAGGACTAAATTCTGCCGTAAACGAGCTTGAAATGCATTACGGATTTGGATACGCGTATGTTTTAGTTCCAATGGGAATTTATGCGTTTACGTGTCAGAATTCCTGTGGACAGACAAGTTCGATTTTTTGCCAATATTCTCTTCAAATATGTAGTTTTTTAAATCTAATGTAAGAAACTATTGGAGATTAATTAGGCTTAATGGTGTAAGACCTCCGGAGTGCTTTTTGTATTTATTTATAATTGCATGCCATTGTTACTTCACACGTGTGGAAGGGTTTTATTTTAAGTCTTCTTTCTCATATGTATTATTTCCCCATTTCCTAATTGATTGTTTTGGATGTCTCTAGAATCTACACAGGCTACGATAGTGACCGGTTGACGCCATCACCGAGTGACTCGACCTACGCCCAGTTTGTCCCGGGTGCCAGATATGCACTTGCTAATTCTTTCCTTCAGCACCAATTCGTCAGCACTTATGCCAAGTCCTGTTTCCGCCCTAGCGCAGGGGCTACGTCTGGACTAGACTATAACGTCCCCTTAACCAACAGCATACTGTCACCGCAAACCAGCGAGGAGGACATGGTGGCGGCATCACCGAGATGGTTTGTCACACCAACCAACAACAGACTGGACTATGCCTCCCGCACAAATGACGCGACTGGAAACACGGCCACTTTGCTGTCATATGCAGCAGCTGGAAAGGCACTACAGCTGTCCGCAACAGACTGTTCGGGTAGAGCCCTTACTTATTACACAGAACCAACGGATTTTGCGCGTACCTCACCCCAGTATTGCGGTGCGACTAGTCCGGCTCTATCCTGCTGGACTAACGGACACGCTATTGGTACTGCGAACTTTGACGAGGTCCACTCACTTTCAAAGGAGAGTTTGCCAACGGGTGTCTCTGAAGACGCAAAACCACAAGATATCTCGGAGTCTAGTTGGCTAGAGACATCATAAACTGAATTGAAGAGATATTCCATCCTAGGGTATTGACACTAACGACAGCAGTCTAGATACCCATCTGGACATCGTGAATTCGTTTTTTCATTAGACTGCATTTTTGGATTAGCCTACAGTGGGCTATGGATATGACTGCAGTATTAAAATGTTAACGACAAAATAATATATTTAAGCTATAATGTATCTATTTAACATTAGCTGTAGGCCTACTGTAGATGTTTTAATTGAATCCTGTTTTCTAATTTGACTGATTTGATTGATAGATTTTCATTTGTTGAATACATTTTTGGAAAGTGTTCATGTCTTAGCCTGCATAGAGTTTCATAAACATGATGTTTTATTGGGCTGGCTATAGTAGGCTATATAGGATCCACAATGTCTTTACTAGTGCAAAAAGCAAGGTTCTGAGTTCTAACAACTGTACTAAAAGTAAGTAGCCTAATGCGTCAAAACACAAAGGACTTATTAATAAATCAATGCCCAACGTAAAAAGGTGAAGAGGGAATTTGTTGTAGCCTTTGAAACGATGTATACTACTAATTCATTATCTAAAAATGAAATAAAAATAGAAATTCGATTAAAAGCAGATGGAAAAGTTGCAATTCCTTTTCTCTTACCGTGATTACACCTGGCATGATGGTCTATTAGTGCTGTTGCTGCTTTGCTTGCAGGTGCATGAACAATGGCGCAAAATGAAGATGAAAGATATTCATATTGGACCACAATGGATATAAATAATCTGAACTTGTTTTTTAATCCTCGATAATGTTTAATGTGTGTATTGTTGTACTCACATAGCTGATTCAACATATATGTATTTTACATTTGTCAAATAAAACGTATACGTTCATTTGGCAAGTTTTCTTCAGGGAAAAACCCCAACATATTTTAGTGTTAAAGTAACTGTCCAGTGTTTCCAGATTTCTGTGAAATATGACCTATAACTTACAATATGAGTGAAATACTTTTCCTTCCAAAAAATTGTAATTAAGTATGTTAAAAAGCAGCTTTTCGGTGTTTGAATGGTTTGTGCGTACCCTAATAACACAATGGTGTGGGCATATAGGCTACCAGTGTGGGTGTATACAGGTCATTAAAAATATTAATGTCAAGTTAACTGCTGATTGGCCAACTCAGCCAATGAGCCAACCTGACTTCACATTATATGAGGAAATAGTCAGCATTTTTGAGACCATCTGTTTGAGGTGGGGTTTTTGAAGTGTTTTTCTCTAATTTATGCTTTGGCATCAAATACGAGTATAGGACGAGTCAACAGCATTATTTGAGTATGAGCTAACAGAAAATGAACTTTTTAAAAGTGACATTTTCACTGGACAGTTACTTTAACCTTCATTTAAGTATTTACAGAAAGTTAATCTCGGTTAACCCAGAACAAAAATCTTGAGCAATTTGCTCATCTGTGTTGACATATTTCGGAAGCTGAACCTCCAAGTTAAAATAACTTAAGTTATTTGCATAGAGCTTCCTATTGGTTGATTCTGATACTTTCCAAGTGGGAAACTCGGCCAAATTATATGTTTCTGAGTTGTCTTGAGCACCAGTAGTCTTTCCATGAGAGATTAACAGAAAGTAGTCATGGGCCCAATCCCAAACCAGGGACTGTTTACATAGCAGGTTAGGATAATTAACGTGGCAGGTTAGAATTATCATAACAGGCTAGGAGAATGAGGTTAAGGTTAGGAAAAGGGTTAGGCTTAGCTACAAAGCTACAATTGTCAACCACTGTTGTCCCCGGACGCGACCACTAGATGGAGCTGTAGTAGGCCTACTCAATCTAGCCACAACGGTAGAAACGTAAACAGACCATCAGTCCTGACATATCATCAGTGTTTTTGTTTACATAAGACAACACATCAGGCTTTTTTTAAACTTAAGAAATACTGCACCAAACACCTTAGCTAGATGTACAACTGAGCAACTAAAACCTGCAAAAACGTCAATTAATTACCGATTTTTATTTATTTTTTATTCTCACTACTTTGATGAAGTATTGGCTTTGTTCCTATGGTGTCTCATGGGGGACAACTATCATTAACTGCCACATCGAACCACACCCCCAAGACTGAAATCTCGTTTTTCTTAATGAGCAACAGAGAAACCAATTCGGAATCTGAGCATTCAGTTGCTCTTTATCCTAATCAAAAAGGGGTGAGTTTCCAAAAATGTAATGGTATGCTGTCAAACAAGGCTCCAAAAAAGCTAAAAGGGACGTATAAAGATTTGCTATGTATTCTCCATAGGCCCATTGCCACCAGAGCAGCCCTTCTTCAAGACCAGCCACCTGACTGACTTCCTGAAGCAAGGCCACTGGAGAGGCCCATTGGATACATCAATCTACCATCCACTGCTCAGCCTGTGGTGAAGATGTCAGGTGAGAATTGTAACTTGACTGGTTTAGGCTACAATTATACTGTTTAATTGCCTATACAAAAAACAAAACTTTTTTGTAATCATCTTTAATTGCATATCCTAATTTTGTGTTTCTTACCAGGTCATGGTTTCAGGTGTTCAGACATCTTCATATACACAGTATGTCAAGTGTGGCTCAGTTGGTAGAGCATGGCGCTTGCAACGCCAGGGTTATGGGTTCGATTCCCATTGGGGACCAATATGAAAATGTATGTAGCAGAGCATCTGCTGAAATGTAAATGTATAAATACTCATCTTTGGACCAAGAGCAGTTCATAGTGCTGGAAGGAGACAAGATATGGACATCAAGTCCCCTTCAAAGGGGTTCTTCATTCACCTTTTGTTGACATTCTATAATTTATCCATGTAAAAAATGTTTTAGTGTCCCCTTCACTGTCTGCTATCTTGAATTTAAATTAATGAGTGCACACATTCATTTGAATCAGGAAATCTAGATTTCTGGATAGGAAAACGGTACAAACACTGGCAGGGGCCCCTGTGCAGTGTCATTGTGATTATGCTTGTGCCTCTTGGCACAGCGGTCCCCCCAGGGTATCAAGCATAAGCATCAGACCTCTCAGAATAAGATTAGATCAGATCTGAAGCTTCCACCTTGTACAAACCTTGAACCCTCTCACGTTGATGAACTGAAATGTCTCAAGGTAGAAACAAGTAACCCAGATTAAGTTGGGGTTTACCCACAAAATTGTCCATAACTCTGTCTCCAAATATCTGGGGTTGGACTAATATGCACTTTAAGCACTTTGACAAGCAAATACAGGCCCAGCCTTACTCAGACATGTTAAGACCTTTGCACTATCCTGCAGACTTTTTGTAAATATTCTGTAAATATCCGTTGCTTTTTTCTGTTATGTTTTACATTTTAATATGTGATCTTGTCATATGAACTATGACTGCTGTAAAATGGAATTGCCTCTTGAGGACATTAAAGTCTGAATCTGTGTAATTATTTCAGGCATATAAATGACACCCATCAGTACTCCACAGAGGGAGCTCTACCAACCTTGTTCCCTGCAGATTTAAGCGCTCCATTGGGAAAAACGAATGTGTATTCTGCTGCAGTTCTGTGGAACAGTTTACCAAGCTACCTGAGAACTTCATCAGAGAATAGCTTTAAGGTGTCACAAAAACAAAAACAAAAAACATTTGAGAAATACCATGGCGGTTTGATAAGGGGTATTCTCTCACGAGGTGACTCGTAAACGGGCACCTCTGTGCTGTAGATGTTGTTGTTGTAAATGGTTTGCTGTAAGTTGTTGTTTTTAACTGCATTGAGTGCATGTGAAGTGTTGGTCTTTACCACCTGTCATCTTGCTGAAAAATGAGGACCACAATGGAAATAAACCACCAGGTTTTATTGTGTTTTCATCCTCGATCATTTTTTATGTACAGTGGGGAAAATAAGTATTTAGTCAGCCACCAATTGTGCAAGTTCTCCCACTTAAAAAGATGAGAGAGGCCTGTAATTTTCATTATAGGTACACGTCAACTATGACAGACAAAATGAGGAAAAAAAATTCTGAAAATCACATTGTAGGATTTTTAATGAATTTATTTGCAAATTATGGTGGAAAATAAGTATTTGGTCAATAACAAAAGTTTCTCAATACTTTGTTATATACCCTTTGTTGGCAATGACACAGGTCAAACGTTTTCTGTAAGTCTTCACAAGGTTTTCACACACTGTTGCTGGTATTTTGGCCCATTCCTCCATGCAGATCTCCTCTAGAGCAGTGATGTTTTGGGGCTGTCGCTGGGCAACACGGACTTTCAACTCCCTCCAAAGATTTTCTATGGGATTGAGATCTGGAGACTGGCTAGGCCACTCCAGGACCTTGAAATGCTTCATACAAAGCCACTCCTTCGTTGCCCGGGCGGTGTGTTTGGGATCATTGTCATGCTGAAAGACCCAGCCACGTTTCATCTTCAATGCCCTTGCTGATGGAAGGAGGTTTTCACTCAAAATCTCACGATACATGGCCCCATTCATTATTTCCTTTACACGGATCAGTCGTCCTGGTCCCTTTGCAGAAAAACAGCCCCAAAGCATGATGTTTCCACCCCCATGCTTCACAGTAGGTATGGTGTTCTTTGGATGCAACTCAGCATTCTTTGTCCTCCAAACACGACGAGTTGAGTTTTTACCAAAAAGTTCTATTTTGGTTTCATCTGACCATATGACATTCTCCCAATCCTCTTCTGGATCATCCAAATGCACTCTAGCAAACTTCAGACGGGCCTGGACATGTACTGGCTTAAGCAGGGGGACACGTCTGGCACTGCAGGATTTGAGTCCCTGGCGGCGTAGTGTGTTACTGATGGTAGGCTTTGTTACTTTGGTCCCAGCTCTCTGCAGGTCATTCACTAGGTCCCCCCGTGTGGTTCTGGGATTTTTGCTCACCGTCTTGTGATCATTTTGACCCCACGGGGTGAGATCTTGCGTGGAGCCCAAGATCGAGGGAGATTATCAGTGGTCTTGTATGTCTTCCATTTCCTAATAATTGCTCCCACAGTTGATTTCTTCAAACCAAGCTGCTTACCTATTGCAGATTCAGTCTTCCCAGCCTGGTGCAGGTCTACAATTTTGTTTCTGGTGTCCTTTGACAGCTCTTTGGTCTTGGCCATAGTGGAGTTTGGAGTGTGACTCTTTGAGGTTGTGGACAGGTGTCTTTTATACTGATAACAAGTTCAAACAGGTGCCATTAATACAGGTAACGAGTGGAGGACAGAGGAGCCTCTTAAAGAAGAAGTTACAGGTCTGTGAGAGCCAGAAATCTTGCTTGTTTGTAGGTGACCAAATACTTATTTTCCACCATAATTTGCAAATAAATTCATTAAAAATCCTACAATGTGATTTTCTGGATTTTTCTTTCTCAATTTGTCTGTCATAGTTGACGTGTACCTATGATGAAAATTACAGGCCTCTCTCATCTTTTTAAGTGGGAGAACTTGCACAATTGGTGGCTGACTAAATACTTTTTTTCCCCACTGTATGTAATGTTGTCTCCGGCTGGAGCAGCCTACTGCTTTTAATTATCCAATAAATTGTATCAATCGATCAACAGCTTTATCTTGACTTGTACCATAGAAATAGAATTGACTTGAAACGGGTATTCATTGGTTTTAATGGACATTCATTTAAATCTAATATCTCGATGTGATTGGAGACGTTTGGTTTTTCTATTGATCGTTTTTTTGTATTTGTAATATATTCCTGCTTGATTAATGTTGATCATTGAATTTGGAAGAAAATGAGCTGGCCACTAAAAATTCCGCCAAAGGATTAATCAAATTGCTGTTTGATATGATACAGCATCCCATTGAACGCTAGGTGGCGCCAATGTAACGTTTTATTCAAATGATTTTTATTTTTTTGTCGTTTTGTCATTTTATCCAGAGCGACTTACATGAGCAATTAGGGTTAAGTGCCTTGCTTAAGGGCACCGACAGATTTTTCACCTAGTCGGCTCGGGGATTAGAACCAGCGACCTTTCGGTTACTGGCACAACGCTCTTACCCACTAAGCTACCTGCCGCCCGATTTCAGTCAACGACTTCATAAATGGGTGAATGAATCAATGTGCTGTATATCCCTTCGCACTGCGCACATATGTTGGCCATGATAGAAAGGGTTCATGGTTATCTGCGTGTATTTTAGAATTGGTGAAGTAGGTCATTTGATTACGGTCCCAATTTTCCCTCATCGATTGCAACAGAGCAAATTAATTGCTGTATAGGCTGAATTCATGGGTCAGACAGCAATCCTAGGATCCTTTGTTAACCACAAAGGGAACAGAACCAGAATAGGCAACATTAAAATATAGTAGCCTACGTGATTTTGTGTGTGGTTAATTTGTATTACAATAGGGTCTTGGTAGCGTAAAATAGCCTACCTAATACCGAATTAAATATCGTCCCAAATGAACTCGAGTCTACCTCTGTTTTATCCTGAGCTTCAATATTCTGTGGATTATTTTTAAGAATAGGTGCAATCTTGGGGCAACGCGCCAATGTAGATAAAATCAAAATCGTGCTGCGCTTCATTGCCTCACGTTTGCTCCACCTCGTCATGGAGCGCAAATTGCACTCTCCAAGCTTGAGCGCGTGAATGGGAAATCGCTACCCAATGCCTAAATTATGTAGGACAGGACGAGCAGGATGCTTACCTTAATTTGAGAAAATCGGCACGGTTTATGTAAAGATTCACCTTGATATAGCCCGGCAACACTAGACAGAAGAAGACAACAGGAGCGTATCAAGTCTACAGAGAAAGCGAGGCAAGGAAAATATGGACATAACGGACCAAGGAGCACAAATGGAGCCGCTACTGCCCTTGGTAAGGATGTCCCATAGGCTACCTACAATAGGCAACCATTGTGTCCTCATTGAAAATGTATTTCATAGCATTGGTTGAGAATGTCTTGATATGGGGGTCGAACACCACCGTAGAACAGCCTATGTGTAAAATACATTTGATATAAATCATAGATAGTCTATGTATGTTATTACATCGGTTATTTTATAGCATTTGAAAATGACAAAACTGTAGTAGGCCTAATATAGGTAAGTAGGCTATAACCTAGTTTTATAGACCGGTTTGCCAACGGTTTAATCCCAAATATCGAGACATCATAAGGTATGTGATGATTTCTTCATTCTGGACCATCCTGGACCTTTTTTTATGTCCTGGACCAATAGACCTACATTAATATTGTCATCAAAACTGGGCTATTTTTTTTTATTGCATAGCCTACTACATCAAATACCTATAGAATTAACCTGATTTAGAAAGATATGGTCGTATACCTATTACTAATGCCTAATTTTCTTCTTATCCACTAATTTCTCCTCTAATGCCACAGCTGACACATTTTGTTATTGATAAATGATCATGTAGGCCCATGTCTTGTTGAGTCTGCAATTGATGTCTGTGTCTGTGGCATGCACCTACTGTCAATGGTTGCTGAGGGGAGGACGGTTCATAATAATGTCTGGAATGGCGCAAATGGAATGGCATCAAACCATGTATTTGATCTGTTTGATACCATTCCACCTATTCTGCTCCAGTCATTACCACGAGCCCGTCCTCCCTAATTAAGGCGCCACCAAACTCCTGTGCTACTGTGGTTCCAGTTCAATTGGTCCCCTGCAGGATTACCTTACAGCGGAGTAGCTGATTAGAATGTCTGTCATCTTGTGAACGTTCTTCATGACTCAGAGTCGGACACATCCTAACAATGTCACCTCTCCTTTCTCTTATAGGGAACATCACCACTGATCACCAAATACTTCATAGGTAGAAGCACTATGGTGAAGTCCTATTCAGTCTGTCCGTCAATCACTGGTTATGATGCAAAGGAAATAAGGAAAATAATCAATTTAAGAGCTTTGGGACACAGCCAGGTCCTATAATTGTGGACGGCTGTAAATTCACGGCCCATGCTGTTATGATAGTTTACTAGTAGACATTGGCTCATCTGATATCTGATTGGACCCATTAGGATCTATAGGCATATTATTAAGGCAAGCCACAGACAGACACCACTCATCAATAAGAGCCAGAGGGGGTTTTCTCTCACCCTATAGGACTTACTCTTTATATGGTCAATCCACGGTCATAGACAAGATTGATGAACCGTAATGTTGGAAAGAGACCATATGTTATTAAACGGGTGATAACACTCAGTAGTGACCAAAGACAGTGCCTGTTTCAGCGGTCAGGTCCTGTTTAGCATTCCGGTGATGGCATGTTGACAAATGGCTGCCGTGCTGGATTCTCGCCTCAAAGCCAGGGAGAGGAGAAATATTACTTCGGTTCAACTGTTGAAAACATTGTTTCCTTTTATGAATAGATCATTATTTTTAAAGAGACATGACATTGATAAATGACACTGATAAAAAAGGCATTCATGTGAGCCTACTCAACCAGGGCTGTGGACTAACCACAGGTTGACTATATCATGGGATGCCTTTGCTCACTGACTCACAATGCAGTGCAGTGCCCTGTCATCGTAACTCATGGTTGCCTAGCTGTCACGTGTCCTGAATCCCAATGCGTTGTCATAGTTGCTAAGGGCTGTGTGTGGGTATGTGAGGTGATAGTATGAGTGAGTATTCTGTTGAAATTCTCAGTGTATGACAAACAAAAATGTAATGTAACTTACATTAGAAATCTGGGGACCAGCAGTCAATGACTTCCAGTATGAAGATGCATAACTAAGCAAGACTAGATGATGCATGTAAACAATGTTCTGTGGATTGATGTTATGCTTTGACCTTGTTATTTACAGGAACCAAGCCCTCAGAGCCCTCAGATACCTCAAGGAGACAAGAATGTGGTGAGTACTTCTGCTTACATACCAATCCAAGCATGCAGAATAAGTCCTATTACTGTTGCTCAATGATACATGAGTCCTTTTGATTTCAACTATAGATAAGCCATTTCATGCAGCAAATATGCAGGTATCCATTTCAAACCGTCTTGGTTATAAATATCACTGAAAATCCATCTGGCAAGCTTCCAAAGACCTGAGTCAGAGTTGAACTCCCAACCAAGACTTTCACAGAAATCATTCATTGACATCAATGGGAGACTTCAGCAAAAACTTGAGTCAAGCGCACCGATTCCACATCAGAAATATATATGTTGGCATATATTGGGTAGAGATAGGGTGTTGGGAGTATGGGCTGGAGACAGGAGATGGTGAGTGTGTGATGTTCTAAAGATGGGTCCGAATGTTGAGTCGTAATGCTGGGCACAGTGAGCCTGGCTGGTCCTCTGGCTGGAGTGGATCCAGTGTGAACAGACGGGGAAGGTCTGCAGAGTAGAGTGAGTATTGAAGGCAGAGCTAGGCCTGTTCTCTCGGACATAATGTTCTTGGATCAGTGCGACATCTCTGTCTGAGTGCGACATCTCTGAGTGCGACATCTCTGTCTGTAGCGAGCTGAGAGCCTAGACCGGCTGTGGGCCTTTGGATGTTTAATTATAGCAGATAGATGGAGCAAGAGGAAGAGAGAGAGGGAGGAAGAGAGAGAGGGGGGAGGGAGAGAGGGGGGAGGGAGGGAGGGAGGGAAGGGGGGGGGGACACAGCTAAGAGAGATGCTAGTGCTTTTTCTTCACATTTCTGATATTTTCCCCAACAATCATATTTATCATCCATGCCTAAATTGTTATTGATCCAGTACTACTACCACTGAGAATGTATGCCATTAAGTAGTGTAGCAGCAGAATCGCTTGAAGCGCCGGATCCATTTCCAGTGCAGCATGTTTCTGCCACAGTGTTCCGCTGACGATGCAGCACAGACAGAGTACAGTAGTGTCATAGGCAGGACACACACACACACACACACACACACACACACACACACACACACACACACACATACACACAGAGGATGACTGCAGAGAGTAGAACCGCCTCATAGAATGTCCCTGTGGAGGTGGGATGGATCCGATGTGGCAGGTGCAGTGGTGAGAAGTCCTAGGGTTTTTCTCTTCGAAACCCCACAGAAAAAGGGTGTGTGTGTGTGTTTTGCTTACCGTGACTTAGCTACAAGCCTCTCTTAGATAAGAGGGCCACAACAACATCGGTGATGTCAGCAGCTCGCTAATCTCACTGGGGATTGGTGGACGGATGCTTGTCAGAAAACATCGGTGGCCGTCTGGATCAGAGCTGGGCAGTCCGAGCGCTTGTTCGTGTTGCGAAGCTACTGTCAGGAGGAGGCTGGCTGGCATGGGGAAGAGGAACCGGTGAGAAGAGCCTGGCTCCAGCTTACTGCCAATACCTCCAGCCGACAAACACAGATTCTGTCCGGGGCTTGGATTCTGAGCGTCCATCTTGCGGTCTCTCGACCACTGTAAAACCAAGGGGAAATCTCAGGCATCCTTGCCCACACTGACGCACCATGTTATCGAGTAGCTTGGACCCCAACTCCAATGGATTTAACTGCCAGGTATGCCTCTGGGTTTAGCCTGTGCCACCTGAGGGAGATTGGCACAGAGGGGGTGGCACAAAGAATGGGATGGGAATGCTGGTGATGTTGAGGTGGCCTATACCATTGGTTGTTGCGTCACAACATTGTTTGTGTTCATGTAAGAATATATCCTGATTGGAGTTTTAGCTCATATTTTGGGGTTATGAAAATATACCACTACAGATTTATCATGCACACATTCACGTCATAATGTCTCGACAGTAACAGAAACAATATACAACAGTGTTGATGGATAGTGTTGGTTAATGCAATGCCTGATCAATGCTGTTGTTCTGCAGTAGAGGCTAGCTGTTGGTCTCCCTGCATAGGAAAAGGTCCTGAGGACCTACTGACAGATGGGACTCAAGCACTCTCATTTTGCGAGTGGGGGGAGATCGAGCTAGAGATTATACCCACTGTCATGAACCCGATTGATCTTTGAGAGCAGCCAGAGGAAAACAAATGACCTAAAGTTGTTGTGTTTGTCTCTGCCTTTTGTCCGTTTATGGCTACTTCAGAAGCAATGCTGTTTGTTAATGTCTTTTAGGTTTTGGATTAAACTGTGTTGATGTCACATAAAGTGAATAGGAAGCCTGTGATAGAGAGGTATGGCGTCGAGAAGCTCTGCTGTGATGCTGATGCTGAGCACACTGCCATTGCCACGGTAACCACGGCCATCTGTAGGGATCAGACCTGTAACGACATCTGCCCTTATCCAATCAGGTGGCTCTGGTGTAGGAGGCTCCGCCCATGCTAATCCGCTAGCTGTAGCTATATAGAATCCCCCTGGCTTGAAACACATGTACAGTACTCTCATTCACATTAGACTGATCTACAGTCAGTAATCCTCTGTCCCGTAGATGAGGCTTTGTGAAAAGTCACACGCTATGTGCTTCTGATCCTTATAGGTTTAACAGTTCAGGCGTGTTGTTGGTTAAAAATAATAATTAGAGATGTTCTTTAATGTATATCTCATGGCCTAGATATCATATGAAGGTAAACGTTGATCATCCCCGCAGGTTCCGTACGTCACAGAACTCCCTGAGAGACATATGAGGAATGTGGAAATTGGGTCACAAGGCTGGTGTGTGTACTGGAAAGCTGTATTCTAACCTACACGGCTTCCTGGAAATGGCTCGTGTGAAAGCTCTGGGGTGAAGTTTCCCCTAGGTACAGATCTAGGATCAGCGTCCCCTCCCCCAATCCTAACCTTAACCATTAGTGGGAAAAAAGCATAGCTGACCCAAAGTCAGCGTCGAGGGGCAACTTCACCCTACACCCGTGTGAACAGATGGGTCTGTGATTTTTACTGGCAAAGATATGGGTACATAACCCAGGCACACCTTTCGGTCAACATTACGAGACATCCTCTGTGTTTATTGTTTCTTAATGATTTCCATAATAGTTCCCCCTGAAAGATAACATCAGCAGACAACCTCCTCTAGTGCAGCAGTCAATCATAATGTTCTCTCTGCCAGAGGTCAACCTGAAGTCCCAGGATGTCATTTTGATTTGTAGGTGGTTTACAATTTAAACAAAGACTTTGTTCACAACTGGGATCAGCAATCCTGGCCCTAGGGTTGCAGACATTGTCTTAGGAGGCTTTTGTTCCAGCCCTGCATTAACACTTCTGATTCAACTGGTTACAGTTAGTGCATTATCAGACTAGTTCTTGTTCGAACTCAAGAAAAACAATGTATTTCCTGTGCTGAAAATCATCATCTCCTTGAATACGGTCATTCAAAAATAAATGCTCAGGGAAAAGGAAATCTCAAGCAAGGTTCTAGAGTGGTTCTCGAAGAAAGGAATGACGTCCAACAGCGTGTGTGGGAGTGAAAGATGAGAAAGGAAGTAATTTGAAGCTGACAGTCATTTTGAGGACAGTGGAAGTGTTGGGTGCAGTTTATTTCAGAACACATCAGTCGCTAGTTGAGAGACCTCTACACGCCATGCTCTTTGTTGAAAGCCATCTGACCATCTGTCTGTTTGATGAGAACATGTCGTTATCACAAAATCGGACATGAAGAGATTGCTACGGTTCGTACTGTCCAAGGTGTAGGACCTGACCTAGCATGTGAGGGGAATGCAGGTGCTATCACTACACACAGGGCCCAGCTGGTATGTGTGTGTGTGTGTGTCTTTGTTGGTGCAACTGTGCCTGTTTGCATGCGTGTGTGTGCTCACTCAGGTTCAAAAATATTAACGCAACAAGCAACAATTTCAAATATTTTACTGAGTTTACATATAAGGAAAATGGTCAATACAAATATATTCATTAGGCCCTAATCTATGCGTTTCACATGACTAGGCTGGGGTGCAGCCATGGGTGGGCCTGGTAAGGGATAGGCCCACCCACTTAGCAGCCAGGCCCACCCACTGGGGAGCCAGGCCCAGCCAATTAGAATGAGTTTTTCCCCACAAAAGGGCTTTATTACAGACAGAAATACTCCTCAGCACCACCCCACCTCAGACGATCCCACAGGTGAAGAAGCCGGATGTGGAGGTGCTGGGCTGGTGTGGTTAAACGTGGTCTGCGGATGTGAGGCCGGTTGGACGTACTGCCAAATTCTGTAAAAAGTCAGCTTATGGTAGAGAAATTAATATTACATTCTCTGGCAACAGCTCTGGTGGACATTCCTGCAGTCAGCATGCCAATTGCACGCTCCCTCAAAACTTGAGACATCTGTGGCATTGTGTTGTGTGACAAAACGGAACATTTTAGAGTGGCCTTTTATTGTCCCCAGCACAAGGTGAACCTGTGTAATGATCATGCTGTTTAATCAGCTTCTTGATATGCCACACCTGTCAGGTGGATAGATTGTCTTGGCAAATGAGAAATGCTCACTAACAGGGATGTAAACAAATGTGTGCACAAAATTTGAGAGAAATACGTTTTTTTGTGCATATGGAAAATGTCTGGGATTTTTTGTTTCAGCTCATGAAACATGGGACCAACACTATACATGTTGCGTTTGTATTTTTGGTTCAGTGTACATTACCTCATTTGTCATCACCTCCAAGCCTCCAGTGCTCCTTCCTGGGTCGTCCTTGTTACCAGCATCAGCCAGTTGAGTTCAGTTACTACAGCTTATCTAGGGTTTTGATTAGATGGAATACAGCTATGAAGTGACTTTTTTTTTATAGCAGGTTAGGAGAATTTACGCAGCAGGTTAGGAGAATTACCCAAAAATTAAACCTTACCCTAACCCTCATTCTAAACCTAACCATAACCTAAGCAAGCAGTTGTTTATCAACAGATTGTTTGTTGATAGTATGATGCTCTACAGATGGAAAATCCAGACTATCCAAATAAAGTGTGACCGAATTAGGCTGGGAAAATGCTCTCCTAACCTGCTACGAAAAATAACTTCCGGTCGTAGCTGTACTCAATCTAGTCACAACCGTTATCTAGGTCAATTAGCTTCCTGGTGGTCCGACCCCTCTCAGGTCTCAGGAAACACTTACTGACTTTGTTGGTTCCTAAGGTCACAGTCACACCCAATCCATAACAGTCACACCCACTCCATAACAGTCACACCCACTCCATAATAGTCACACCCACTCCATAATAGCCCATTGATGTCAGATTTCAGAACTCATTAGAATGAGTGGTGACTGGTGGGGATACAGACTACTAGGTTACTCTGGGTCAGTTGTCGTGTCCCAGGATTGGGGACTGGTTTGGGCCAGTGGTGTATTGTATTGATAGGCAAGCTGGCTGGGGGAATGAAAGTGCCACCTGTAAAACTGTAATTCTATTCCGGGCCACCTGCTGTTTGTAATCCGTAGAGGGATTTTGGTTTCGGCTTGATTCTTGTTATTTGTTGCTTCGTCATAAAAAAGCTATATAAAGGTCCTGCGATAGACTAGCGCCCTGTCCAGGGGGGGAGTACTTGTACAGTGCATTCGGAAAGTATTCAGACCCCTTGACTTTTTGTTACGTTACAGCCTTATTCTAAAAGGGATAAAAAACAACAACATCCTAATTAATCTTCACACAATACCCCATAATGACAAAGTGAAAACAGGTTTTTATACATTTTTGCAAATGTATTACAAATAAAAAACAGATACCTTATTTACATAAGTATTCAGACCCTTTGCTATGAGACTCAAAATTGAGCTCAGGTGCATCCTGTTTCCATTTATCATCCTTGAGATGTATTTACAACTTAATTGGAGTTCACCTGTGGTAAATTCAATTGATTGGACATGATTTGGAAAGGCACACGCCTGTCTATATAAGGTCCCACAGTTGACAGTGCATGTCAGAGCAAAAACCAAGCCATGAGGTCGAAGGAATTGTCCGTAGAGCTCCGAGACAGGATTGTGTGGCGGCACAGATCTGGTGAAGGGTACCAAAACATTTCTGCAGCATTGAAGGTCCCCAAGAACACAGTGGCCTCCACCATTTTTAAATGGAAGAAGTTTTGAACCTCCAAGACTCTTCCTAGAGCTGGCCGCCCGGCCAAACTGAGCAATCGGGGGAGAAGGGCCTTGGTCAGGGAGGTGAACAAGAACCCGATGGTCACGCTGACAGAGTTCCAGAGTTCCTCTGTGGAGATGGGAGAACCTTCCAGAGGACAACCATCTCTACAGCACTCCACCAATCAGGCCTTTATGGTAGAGTAGCCAGACGGATGCCAGTCCTCAGTAAAAGGCACATGACAGCCCGCTTGGAGTTTGCCAAAAGGCCCCTAAAGACTTTCAGACCATGAGAAACAAGATTCTCTGGTCTGATGAAACCAAGATTGAACTCTTTGGCCTGAATGCCAAGCGTCACGTCTGGAGGAAACCTGGCACCATCCCTACGGTGAAGCATGGTGGTGGCAGCATCGTGCTGTGGGGATGTTTTTCAGCCGCATAGACTGGGAGACTAGTCAGGATCGAGGGAAAGATGAACGGAGTAAAGTACAGAGAGATCCTTGATGAAAACCTGCTCCAGAGCACTCAGGACCTCAGACTGGGGTGAAGGTTCACCTTCCAACAGGACAATGACCCTAAGCACACTGCCAAGACAACACAAGGGTGGATTTGGGACAAGTCTCTGAATGTCCTTGAGTGGCCCAGCCAGAGCCCGGACTTGAACCCGACCGAACATCTCTGGAGAGACCTGAAAATAGCTGTGCAGTGAAACTCCCTATCCAACCTGACAGAGCTTGAGAGGATCTGCAGAGAATAATTGGAGAAACTCACCAAATACAGGTGTGCCAAGCTTGTAGCTTCATACCCAAGAAGACTCGAGGCTATAATCGCTGCCAAAGGTGCTTCAACAAAGTACTGAGTAAAGGGTTTGAATACTTATGTAAATGTAATATTTCGGTTTTTGTATTTGTAATAAATTAGCACAATTTTCTAAAAACCTGTTTCTGCTTTGTCATTATGGGGTATTTTGTGTAGATTGATGAGGGAATAAATCAATTTTAGAATAAGGCTGTAACGTAACAAAATGTTGAAAAAGTCAAGGGGTCTGAATACTCTCCGAATGCATTGTACATCAATTTGCCTTACGCTACAGAAACAGGAGATAGCCTCCTGCCCTATGGGCCATTTTAAGGAAATAGTATGATAAAGCTCTTCCTTGTCCCTGTTCAGTTCATGGCTCTATTTCCAAGACTGTGTCCCAAACGGCCCTGTGAACCTACACTGCACAGATGATACATACAGTTAGTCAACTTGATAGGAAGGAGCAGAGTGCATCAGTGAGCAACATGAAGGGAGATGGAGAGGCTGCTGTAGCCCTGAACTGAATACCATACAACTATATATTTTTCTCCTACTCAATCTCTTTCTGTCTCACAGAGAGACTATTTAGGATAAGAATAAGACTACGCTTTCAGTAAATAGTCAAATGACACATAATAAATAATGGATAATTGCTGATGGGAAATGCAGAAAATGCAGCTACATGCCATTTCTAATGCATCTATGTGGAGTGCATAGAGAACAGGATAATGAGCCTTGGAATGGTCTTGGTGTCTAGTAAACAGAGAGGAGGAGGAAGAGAAACTAATTGGCAGGCATCTTTCCAAGGTCAACCTTGAACTTGCCAAACATGGATATCAGATAGATGTCAACCTCCTCGTCCTCCTTTGGTTTTCAGTCCAGGGCCACAGCAGCTTCCACTTCCCCTTACATGTGTTGCTCTCTACTCATTCCTATCAAGCTGACTAACGAGGCCTAGATATGCGTTTGTTAGCGTATGCATGGTGTGTGCTCATTTCTCCTGTGCATTTATGTGTGTGTGTGCGTGCAGAGCAACTCCCACCTCAATCCCCCCTCCCCGGGGTCCTAATCACATGACCCTCGCGCTGGCTGCTCTGATGACGTCACCAGGCAGAGAACATGATGGGAGCTGATTTAATCAGTGCTGTGTATATCTCATCCAGGGTTAGATCCTGGGTTATACACACCTATGGCAAAAGGTTAGCATTTGGGGGGAGAGGAAATCTCTCTGCTGTTCTAACATCAGCGTTCTGCAGCTCTGCAGCCTGCAGGAGATCCCGTCCCCACATCATGCTATTAATAGATAGAGACAGAAACCTGCTGCAGGCCGGAGATGCTGTCTCGTTTGTCAAACTGAACAGAAGACACAGAACACCACTCCGTCCTCCTATACAGTGGGGGAAAAAAGTATTTAGTCAGCCATCAATTGTGCAAGTTCTCCCACTTAAAAAGATGAGAGAGGCCTGTAATTTTCATCATAGGTACACGTCAACTATGACAGACAAAATGAGAAAAAAAAATCCTGAAAATCACATTGTAGGATTTTTAATGAATTTATTTGCAAATTATGGTGGAAAATAAGTATTTGGTCAATAACAAAAGTTTCTCAATACTTTGTTATATACCTTTTGTTGGCAATGACACAGGTCAAACGTTTTCTGTAAGTCTTCACAAGGTTTTCACACAATGTTGCTGGTATTTTGGCCCATTCCTCCATGCAGATCTCCTCTAGAGCAGTGATGTTTTGGGGCTGTCGCTGGGCAACACAGACTTTCAACTCCCTCCAAAGATTTTCTATGGGGTTGAGATCTGGAGACTGGCTAGGCCACTCCAGGACCTTGAAATGCTTCTTACGAAGCCACTCCTTCGTTGCCCGGGCGGTGTGTTTGGGATCATTGTCATGCTGAAAGACCCAGCCACGTTTCATCTTCAATGCCCTTGCTGATGGAAGGAGGTTTTCACTCAAAATCTCACGATACATGGCCCCATTCATTCTTTCCTTTACACGGATCAGTCGTCCTGGTCCCTTTGCAGAAAAACAGCCCCAATGCATGATGTTTCCACCCCCATGCTTCACAGTAGGTATGGTGTTCTTTGGATGCAACTCAGCATTCTTTGTCCTCCAAACACGACGAGTTGAGTTTTTACCAAAAAGTTCTATTTTGGTTTCATCTGACCATATGACATTCTCCCAATCCTCTTCTGGATCATCCAAATGCACTCTAGCAAACTTCAGACGGGCCTGGACATGTACTGGCTTAAGCAGGGGGACACGTCTGGCACTGCAGGATTTGAGTCCCTGGCGGCGTAGTTTGTTACTGATGGTAGGCTTTGTTACTTTGGTCCCAGCTCTCTGCAGGTCATTCACTAGGTCCCCCCGTGTGGTTCTGGGATTTTTGCTCACCGTTCTTGTGATCATTTTGATCCCACGGGGTGAGATCTTGCGTGGAGCCCCAGATCGAGGAAGATTATCAGTGGTCTTGTATGTCTTCCATTTCCTAATAATTGCTCCCACAGTTGATTTCTTCAAACCAAGCTGCTTACCTATTGCAGATTCAGTCTTCCCAGCCTGGTGCAGGTCTACAATTTTGTTTCTGGTGTCCTTTGACAGCTCTTTGGTCTTGGCCATAGTGGAGTTTGGAGTGTGACTGTTTGAGGTTGTGGACAGGTGTCTTTTATACTGATAACAAGTTCAAACAGGTGCCATTAATACAGGTAACGAGTGGAGGACAGAGGAGCCTCTTAAAGAAGAAGTTACAGGTCTGTGAGAGCCAGAAATCTTGCTTGTTTGTAGGTGACCAAATACTTATTTTCCACCATAATTTGCAAATAAATTCATAAAAAATCCTACAATGTGATTTTCTGGATTTTTTTTCCTCAATTTGTCTGTCATAGTTGACGTGTACCTATGATGAAAATTACAGGCCTCTCTCATCTTTTTAAGTGGGAGAACTTGC
This sequence comes from Coregonus lavaretus, assembly GCF_964263955.1. Lineage (NCBI taxonomy): Eukaryota > Metazoa > Chordata > Actinopteri > Salmoniformes > Salmonidae > Coregonus > Coregonus lavaretus. Next base: position 50,735 of record NW_028156388.1, read on the forward strand.
ACAATTGGTGGCTGACTAAATACTTTTTTTCCCCACTGTAGTTGTCCCGGCACAGAGAAAGACAGTTGGCGTTCTAGAAGGATTTATTGACCGCTTTTCTCAACGTGATGATCCAACGAGACTTCAACATGAATTAATGAGCAAGTCTCTGTTAAGCTTGTGTTGTGGGGTCAGTGGTGGAGTCCTTTCCATTGTAACTCATTAATAAAATTAGTAGCATATAAGATGAATGAATGAACTGAATTGAAATTGAATTGACACCAAATCCTGAAGAGGATGAAACCCAGACTTTATAATAAGACATTCTCATATGTTATTTCATAGTTCTTATATCAGACGAAACATTTTTCTCATGGGCTAGCAGCCAGGGAGCAGGAGGTGGGGGATTTCATTATGATGTCCCTGAGAACTGGGGGATTTCCCAGGGGGCCATGGGTTCTCCTGGGGGTAGTAGCAGCAGGGTCTGCCCCCGGTCACCCTTCACATTTCTCCAAGGGTGGTCACTCGCTCTCCACTCTCTGCTATGACGGCCATACTGCCTGATACATTTAATGGATATACATGACAGTTGTGACCTACACCATTGAATAAACAAAGTATTTATTTATAACTTTTTAAATTCTGTGCCCTACACCAAAGGGACTCTGATTATAACATGCTTGATTAGGACGTCTTTCTTTCTTTCTTTCTTTCTTTCTTTCTTTCTTTCTTTCTTTCTTTCTTTCTTTCTTTCTTTCTTTCTTTCTTTCTTTCTTTCTTTCTTTCTTTCTTTCTTTCTTTCTTTCTTTCTTTCTTTCTTTCTTTCTTTCTTTCTTTCTTTCTTTCTTTCTTTCTTTCTTCCCATTCCTCTTTTAATGCTCCTTCCCACAGCCTCTATACTAGAGATCAGTCAGACTGTTTCTGCTGTGTATGTAGAAGTAGCTTTGCTTGTGTCCAACTTCTCAGACAAGCAGTGAGCACACTGAAACTGCACACATGATGGGTCAGTGGACCATTCCTTGAAGCAAGACGTAAATGTATTGACATCCAATATCGCATTCACAAACAAACCAGTCCTGAAAACGTTTGTATACTTTCCTTGATCATTCCTTGATCTCCATCTGTCTAGGATAAATCACCCTCATCTGAGACTGTCTAATGTGATGTCTAAGCCCACCCGGCCACAACCCACCCAACCCCACCCCACCACCATCTGTCCAGAACATTCCCATGATCCTCTAGGCTCAGTCACATGGGCGTCCATGTGTGGGTGCCTCCTCCCTCCAGCACCTTGGCCTGGGCTAGCGTAATCTTCTTCAGCATCGTGGACTGGCAGTGTAGGGCGTCTTTGATTGGTCTGTAGCCACAGTCATCCAGTCACGGGATGCGTATGTAATGGCATTCTATTCCCTGTATAGTACACTACTTTAGACCAGCATTCTAAATGGAATGCAGAAAATACACAATAATTTGTAATACTGTCCAGATTGATCCAATTATTATACATTTAAACTGCAAAGACGCTTCATATTTCATTTCTGTGGTATCATTTTGTTATGTTAATAGGCCCTGGTTTCTTACCGGCTCTGTCGTAGCCGGCCGCGACCGGGAGACCCATGGGGCGGCGCACAATTGGCCCAGCGTCGTCCAGGGTAGGGGAGGGAATGGCCGGCAGGGATGTAGCTCAGTTGGTAGAGCATGGCGTTTTCAACGTCAGGGTTGTGGGTTCAATTCCCACGGGGGGCCAAATAATGTATGCACTCACTAACTGTAAGTCGCTCTGGATAAGAGCGTCTGCTAAATGACTAAAATGTAACTGTGGGGTAGAGTCCAGGGCCATGGTCAAGGCCAGGGTTGCTCAAGCTGTGGGGTGGGACCAGGGGACAGGGTCAAGGCAAGGGTTACTTCCAGGTGTGGGGTGGGTCAAGGGTCAAGGCCAGGGGGCTTCCACCTTAACAACCTCTGCCTGGAGCTCAGCAGGCTGTAAACAGACAGAGCAGAGCAGTGTAACAGCAGGACAACAACACATTTAACCAAACTAAATGATCATTTGGAACACCACTCATTTTGATCCAATTATTATTATAACCTAAACTGCTTCACATTTGACTTCTGTGGTATCATTTTGTTATGTTAACAGGCTCTGGTTTCATACCTTTGGGAGCTGTGGGGTAGAGCCAGTGTCCAGGGGCAGGTTCTGGGGTGCTTTCACCAGCTGCAGGCCTGGAAACATCAAAGAGTTCTATAATTAAAGGACTTAATAGGAATAATGAAACCACTGTTATCTGTAGCTCATTTCCATGTCTGTTCTATTACTAATACACTGTTGTTGTATGTTACTACACCGTCTAACCAAAGTGCTGTAGATTGACTGTTTACGTTTTCCAATCACGTTAAGTGCTGATTACATTCTAGTCTGATTAGATAGTCAAATGATGCAATACGGAAAAGCTCAGCAGTGTCCAGAGATGTATTATTTGAGTATAGCATTGACTTGTGCTCAGAGATTATTGTGAATGAAGTGTGGCTGTGTGTGTAAAGTTCCTTAGTTCATTTTAGGGTGATTACCAAAGGGAATTAACTAGCATTACGCAGCATCTGTGAGTGTAGCCCTGACGCTCATGTTTTACCAGCTTACCACTGGCACCCTGCACCTACTATGTCACCTCATGTTATTTGGGAAAATGACTAAGCCTACAACCGCCTGGACAAAATGTTGTAGTTCTGGGAACACTTACTAAGGGAATAGTACACAGACACAGTGGAAATGCATGCACACTCCTACGCACACAAACAAACACACACACAAACACACACAAACACACACACACACACCCCATCAACCCTCTGAGACCCTCGACCCCACAACCAGTATGTCTCCTGTAACAATCCCAGCCATTACCAGGACAGTCTGTTGGGTCAACAACAGTGTTCCTCTCGGCAGCAGTGTGAGAGTCAGTGTTTATCTGACCACATGCATGAGGAAGCATCCTTGTAAAATAAAACGTGACTAAAACAATAAAACAATCTGGGTAGTGAGGGAATTGTGATTGGCCACATTAGTTGCCATGGCGACTGTCTGGGGAAGTTAGCCTCATGAAGCTGCTGTGTGTTTATTTCAGGACTCATCCTCTTGCAGCGGGAGGAAGGCATGATGCCAGAGGCCTCTTATATAAGAGTTGTGGCTTTTTTAATTCAAATGTGGCTCCATGTACAGAATGGTGGTTTTGACAAGGTGGAATGGTCGGTGGGCCTAATTCACCACTCACAAAAAAACTGCACTCTGAGCTTTCTCTGTGAAATCTCTTGATGTACAAAGGTTTTCTTTATACTGGACATAAATAAACTTGCATATTAACTAGTTTTTTGTCTCTCTCTCTCTCTCCACCTCTCTCCACCTCTCTCTCTCTCTCTCTCTCTCTCTCTCACACTCTTTCTCTCTCTCCACCTCTCCACCTCTCCCTCTCTCTCTCTCTCTCTCTCTCACACTCTTTCTCTCTCTCCACCTCTCC